>NW_028261387.1:96634161-96713316 GCF_051295495.1 Thamnophis sirtalis | reverse complement strand
GAGGTGAAGCGTCCCTAACGAAGGGGGGGCAGCCCTGCCCACAACTTCTCCAACCTACGGGGAGCTGGAGAGAGGTGAGTGAGGGGTCCAGAAAGACTTTTTCATCCCCTGCAAAAGCCACAACGGCAGGATTGATGCCACAAGCTAAGCAAAAAAGACACGAGGGAGGAAGAGAGAGAAAGAGAAGGAGAGAGGGTAGGAAGGAGAAGAAAGAGGGGAGAAGGAAGGGAAGGAAGAAGGGGAAGGAGAGGAGGAAGGAAGTAGAGAAGGAAGGGAGGGAGAAAAGAAAAGAAAGAGAAAATAAGGTGAAATGTGGAGGAGAGGTAGGGGAAGAAGAAAGAGAGAAGGAGAGGAGGAAGAGAGAAAAAGAGAAGGAGAGAGGATAGGAAGGAGAAGAAAGAGGGTAGAAGTAGGGGAGAGGTAAGGGAAGGAAGAAGGGGAAGGAGAGGAGGAAGGAAGGAAGTAGAGAAGGGAGGGAGGGAGAAGAGAAAAGAAAGAGAAAATAAGGTGGTGTCATAGCAGGTGTGAAGGATGGCAAACAATACATTCCAAATTATGCTTTATAACCTCTTAAATGGAATAATAATAATATAAGAATGGCAGAGAAAAAGAATAACTATGTGAATGTATACCTAGAACTGTATGTAAGAGAATGACAGTAAAAATATAAAGCACAATATAGGTAAATAATACTTGATCATAAGTAGCTAAGTATAAATAAATAAATGTATATAAAAATGAAAAAAACAACAACACACACACGAAAGCCTGATGCGATGTGTGAATCCGCCTATTGCCAGGACTGGTGCAACGTCTGGAATGCAACCTTTTAACTTGGGCACTAAATGAATGTGGATGACAGCAGGTTTAAGTGCTGGAGCCGCCCACCAAAGCCCTCTGGGGCCACGGGGCCCCTCTGCACGCCAGCCAGGGAGCCCCCTTGCCCTTCAGCCCCGGCCAGCTGCTTCCCACCACCGGCTCAACCCTCCAAGGAGCAACCAAAGTTCAACCAGAGGCCTTTATTTCTTCTAAATTCCCCCAAGAGGCAAATACAAGATTCCAAATAGAACATCATTATATCCTGTGCAGGGAGAGGGCTGAGGGGAGGCTGCCCCCCCCCCCAATCCCAGGCTTCCCAGGAGCAGCCGAGGGGCAGGAGATGCTGGCCGGGCCTGGCCTAAGTCTCCCGCATTTCCTCCGGCAGGGAGGGGGGCTGTTGCTGTGGCTGCAAGGGCTGCTCCCCTTCGCTACGGAGGGTCTTCATGTATCTCTGCATCTTCCCAATCATCCAGGAAGGGATGGTGAAGGGCTTCAGCTCCTCCAGCTTCAGCTCCTGGGAACCCCTGGGGGGAGGAAGAGGAGGGAGGGAGGGAGGGAGGGGGAGGAAAAGGAAGGAGAAAGGAAGAGGAACGAGAGGAAGAAGGAAGGAGAGGAACAGGAAGAGCAGAGGGGAGGAGGAAGAAGGAAGGAGAAGCAGGAGGAAGAGGAGGAGGAAGTGTTCAAGAAGGCCGAGACTGACAGCTTCTCAAAGGAACAGGAGCTGACCCCCCCCCCCCTTTGCCCCTCTCCAGCCTCCTGGGTGTGGGCTGGAGTCCCCTGCCCGCCTGAGCCCCACCTGTACTCGTCACTGGCCGCCAGGTCCTGGATGTCCTCCTCCAGCAGGAGGTAGGCCTGTGCGGGGAGAGAGAGAGGGGGAGGTGGGCAGGAGAAGCGCCAGAGAGCAGCCCACCGTCCTTCGGCCTGATTCCCAGGGCCAGGGGGAAGAAGCCACTGGCCCCCCTCCCACCCCCCCCCCCACTGACCATCTTCCCTCCGGTGGCCCTCATGTACTGCTCCTGAGCCAGCCAGTGCTTGTCCTGGGGGTCTGCCGCGTACTGGGGGAAAAAGAGGGGGGGGGAAAGGCACAGGTGAGGAAGCAGCCGCCGCCCTGAGCCTTGGGGTCCCCCACAGATAGGGGTGGGGTGGGGGAGAGGGCAGGCAATGCCAGGGGGACCTGAGCAGGGAAGCTTGAAGGCCTGTGGGCTCTGTGGCTGCCTGGGGGATCCTGGGGGCTGGAGACCCCTGGGCTGCAGGGAGGGAGGGAAGGGGGGGCAGGATTCAGCCACGCATGACCAGGAAGGCGGTGTGAGCCAAACCTGCCACTCCTCTCCCAACGGCCCTACCTGAGCCTGGAATTACGGCCGTACCTTGTGACGGCCGTTAAGTAGGTTGCCACACAACTTTTGTGGCAGCTGCCGCTAAATGAACTCACGTCAGGTAGTCCTCGACTTACAACGGTTCATTCAGCGACTGTTCAAAGTTACAACAGGGACTTGGGACCATTCTTCAGACACTGAAGTTCCCCCCGGGGTCATGCGATCAAAATTCGGACCTTTGCCAACTGACTCAGGGTTATGACGGTCGCAGCAGCGCCCCAGGGGTCACGTGATCCCCTTTTGCAACCTCCTGACAAACCACGTCAATGAGGAAGGCAGGTTCACGGTTAACAACCGTGTTAACAACTGAACAACTGCGGGGATTCACTTAACAACTGTGGCAAGAAAGGTCGTAAAAGGGGGACAAAGCTCACTTTACAACTTCCTCACTTAGAACAGAAACTTGGGGCTCAACTGTGGCTGTAAGTCGAGGAGCAGCTGCACTCAATGAGCATCTTTTGCTGGAGACTGGAAGCAAAGGCTCTTTTCCAGCAAATCCCCTCCCCCCTGAGCCAGAAATGCCAATCATCTGACCACGTGACCCTGATGGCCGCCAAGTGCCCAAAGTGCTCTCATGGGGGGGGGGGAGAGGGGGGGCAGTGGCCCTCGGAACTCCCAAACCATGTCAAATCTGGGAGGTCCATTGGTTGTAAGTCCGAATGCCTGCAATCAGATGCCGGCTTCTCTCCCTGCGTCCCGACGGCCGAGGAACTGTGGCGTTCTTGCTGACAGCCCCTGGCAGGGGTATGTGGGTGAATTAAGGAGTGCCCCCTCCCCCCAGTGGCCAGGAGGGGCATCCGGAAGAAACCACACTGACCTTAAACAAGTGGGGGTGCTTGATGTAGAGCCGGCCTCTGGTGCCCCCCATCCCAAGGGCCCTGAATCCAGAACGGGAATAGCAATAGTTAGACTTATATACCGCTTCATAGGGCTTTCAGCCCTCTCTAAGCGGTTTACAGAGTCAGCATATCGCCCCCAACAACAATCCAGGTCCTCATTTCACCCACCTCGGAAGGATGGAAGGCTGAGTCAACCCTGAACCGGTGAGATTAGAACAGCCGAACTGCTGAACTGCAGTCAGCTGAAGTAGCCTGCAGTGCTGCATTTAACCACTGCGCCACCTCGGCTCTTTAGTAGTTAAAGCCTGCAAAGGTTAAGGGGCAACATCCCCCCCCCCGAAGAAGCATTGATATGTAGCTGGCTCCCCCTTACTTGTTTGCTCTCGAGCCAAGAACGAAGCTGGTGGTCTCTGTGAGGCGCAGGGGGTCCCACTACAAGGCCAGAGGGGACACGAGTCAGGGGCAGGAACTGACCAGAGGCCGTGCTGACGGTTGGGGCCCAGGTCCAGCCCCTCGGCTCTGCCTCGGAGAGGCTGCCTCCCCTCCCCACTACCCCTCTCCCCCAGGGAAGGCTCTGCAAACTCTGCGTATGCCTGGCATACCTTCGGACCGTCCCTCTGCACCGGTTCACAGGATTTACTCTTCCCCCTGAAAGCAGAGGGAGGGGGGTGGGTGGGTTGGGAAGTGGCCAAACCCGCATTGTGTGCTTGTCCTAACGAGGGGAGAAGGTTCCTTGCTGCCCCCCCAATGCCAGAACTGACTGACACCTTCCAACTCTCCTTATAAAAGGAACCCCTCCCGTCTCCTGGCTTCCTCTTACAATCAGCGGTTTTGGCCAGAGGGGCTTCTCAAGGCTTCACTGGGGGAGAGCAGCCCCCTCCCCCAAGGAACCCCTACTCACGTGCTGACCCCTGAAGCACCACGGTCACTGGGCTGGCTCTGTCCTGGCGGCCTCCCCTTCCTCTGCCAAGGGAAAGAGACCCCCCCCTTCATCAGGACTTCCTGGCCACACCAAGGGTGCCATCCACCTTCTGCCGGGCCCCCTCCCCCAACGGCCTACCTTTTTCGGGATGGGGCTCCCCTGCTGGCTCCCTTCGTCTTCCAGGGGCTTCGCCCGCTGCACAGAGAGGAAGAAAGTGGTACCTGCAGAGCGAGAACGGCCACCTGCCCCAGGTGTGGGCTCCCTGCAGCCAGAGGGCTTCTCCCAGCAAGGAGGCAAAGGGGCCCTTATAGGCTGCTCCCCCAGCCCGGCTTTCTGCCTTTACCTTGATGGCTGCCGCTTCGTGGGGAACTCTCACGATCGGCCTCTTCCCGTCGCAGAACAGGAGCTTGGCCTGCAGGGGGAGGAGGCTGGTCAGACTGACACCAGGAGGGCCGGTCAACGTCCGTGAATCCCTGAGGCTGGTGACTCTGGACATGGTCTGGGAAGGCCTAGGGAGCCCCCCCCCCATTTTCCTTGATTTGAGCAGCTCAGAGATGCGCTTTCAATGATCCCTCTCTCAACACTCCTGTTTTTATGGGTTTATCAAAATATAAAACGCAGAAATACAACAAAAAAATGAAAATAATGGGAGAGGAAAAAGGGGAATTGGAAAAATTCCCAATTTTTCGGTAAATGGAAGAAAAAGAGGAAAGGAATTAACTTCCTGGCACAGTGGAATACAGTAATTACACACAACCTTTAACTTTTGCGTAGTGCAGTGGTTCCCAAACTTGGCAACTTTAAGACTTGTGGACTTCAACTCCCAGAATTCTCCAGCCAGCTCTGCTGGCTGGAGAATTCTGGGAGTTGAACTCCACAAGTCTTAAAGTTGCCAAGTTTGGGAACCACTGGCGTAGTGGAACAAGTTCCCTCCTTTTGTTCCTAATCAGAACAACAGAATAAGACAGAGAGGGAAGAGACCTTGGAGGTCTCCTAGTTCAACCCCTCTGTTCAAGCAAGGACCCCAGACCCCTTTGGACGATTTAAAAGCCTCCTCTTGATGGCGCACGCAGAGTTTCAGAAGGAAAACCAATCCGCCGATTACAGTAATTGTTCTCCCTCTTAGGAAGTTTCTCCTTAGTTGCTTCTCTCCCCGTTGCATTTCTACCTGCTGTTTCTTCCTCTGCTGCCTTCAGCTGCTTTTGGAAAAGAGATTGACTCCCTCCTCTTTGTGGCAGCCTCTCAGATGTCGGAACTCTGTATCAACCCCCTCCCCACAAGTCCTTCTTTTCATGAAACTAGACCTACCCCCTTCGTGCAACCCTTTTTGGTATTATATTATATTGCACTGCAACTGGGTATTACACTCAATGGTCACTCTCGCTCTGCAGCTTTTGCCCAAGGAAGACAGAGAGAATGAAAGAGGCGTTTCACTGGGCAGAAAAAGTAGAAGCAGGGCCCTCCTTTCGCCCGGGGGGGGGGGGGCTGCCCACCTCTCCCCCTCGCCATCCTGCACTCAAGGGCTGATGTCAGCCTCTGCCTTGCTGCTGCTTCGGCTGCCATTGAAACGGGGAGGGGGGGCATGGTATTTGGGAGGGGAATCATTGTTGTGCTGGAGGAAGATTCTAGACACTGTCCTGACCATCTCATTGTGCATGTGGAGGGAGTTTCCCGCCAAGGTTAACTGTCCAGCATTCCACCCTGATGATATTTTTTGAAGATATCTCCCACCTGACAGTTGGGGGAATTATAATTGGACTATAGAATAGAATAGAATTTTATTATTTGTATGCCGCCCTTCTCCGGGAGGACTCAGGGCGGCGAACAATTCAAAAGGGGAAAAAGGGGAACATAAAACAAAATACAGATAATTAAAATAAGCAAGAGTCACGCAACCATACAAGTCGAGAGGGGAGGGAATAGCAATAGCAATAGCAGTAGACTTATATACCGCTTCATAGGCCTTTCAGGCCTCTCTAAGCGGTTTACAGAGAGTCAGCATATTGCCCCCAACAATCTGGGTCCTCATTTTACCCACCTCAGAAGGATGGAAGGCTGAGTCAACCCTGAGCCGGTGAGATTTGAACCGCTGACCTGCTGATCTAGCAGTAGCCTGCAGTGCTGCATTTAACCACTGCACCACCTTGGCTCTTAAACTCATCACCCCCAGGCCTGCCGGCAAAGCCAGGTTTTGACGGCTTTTCGGAAGGCCTGGAGAGAGGTGAGGGTCCGAATCCCTGCGGGGAGTTCGTTCCAGAGGGCCGGAGCTGCCACAGAGAAGGCCCTCCCCCGGGTAATAGCCAGGTGGCATTGGCTGGTAGATGGCACCCGGAGGAGGCCAACCCTGTGAGATCTAATGGGTCTGTGGGAGGTAATTGGCAGCAGGCGGTCTCTCAAGTATGGACTGGGGTGCCAAGGGGAGGGGATTGAACTATACATGATATTATTCGCTTTCGCGCCCAATTAACCAGACTCAGCTTTGCTTTGCTACCGTTCGTTTGTAATTAGTAACAGTACACTTGATTTCAAACAAATGGAGTTGAGTGGTTTCTTTCCTGATTACTAAATGAAGCAGCAGCTGACAGGCAGCCCTTTCTTGGACCCCCCCCCCCGCCCTTACCTGCTCCAGGCAGCTACGACAGGCCTCTTGGATGAGCTGCTCCGTGTCCACGTCCTCCCCGACATTCTCACGCACGTTCCCTGCCGCCTTTTGGAAAAACTGGAGAGAAGGAAGGAGCCGCTCAGGGTCAGAAGGCCGAGGACAGAACGGGCGGCCCTCCCGATGGATGCATTTACAGGCAAGTCCCTGACCTACGACCAAACGGAGCCCCCAATGTTTCTGCTGCTAAGGGAGACACTTCTTCAGTTAGTTTTGTCCCGTTTTAGGACCTTTCCTGCCATAGTTGCTAAGTGGATCACTGCAGTTCAGTTAGTGTAAAGTGAATCATACCGAGCCGAGGTGGCGCAGTGGTTAAATGCAGCACTGCAGGCTACTTCAGCTGACTGCTAGTTCGGCAGTTCAGCTGTTCAAATCTCACCGGCTCAGGGTTGACTCAGCCTTCCATCCTTCCGAGGTGGGTAAAATGAGGACCCAGATTGTTGTTGGGGGCAATATGCTGACTCTGTAAACCGCTTAGAGAGGGCTGAAAGCCCTATGAAGCGGTATATAAGTCTAACTGCTATTGCTATAATCTGGTTTCCCCGTTGACTTGGCTTGTTAAGGCGTTTGCAAAAGGGAACGAATGACATGACTCTGGGACGCTGCAACCGTCATATCTACGAGGCCAAGCGTCTGAATTTTGTTCAGGTGATCACGGAGATGCCGCTGTTGATGGTTGTAAGTGTGAAAAACAATCACAAATCACCTCTTCCAGTGTTGTAACTTCGGGCACTAAATAAGCGCTTGTCAGTTGAAGACGGCCTGTCTTTGTCCATGGAGATTCCCTTTCCCAAGAAGCAACGGGACTTTCTGCTTTTTCTTTGAAGACGTTTCCCTTCTTGTCCAAGAAGCTTCTTCAGCTCTGACTGGATTTGGGGGAGGGGAGGGAAGGATTTACATGCAACCATCAGTCATTCCATTCCACACACCCAGCCAGAGCTGAAGAAGCTTCTTGGATGAGAAGCGAAACGTCTTCGAAGAAAAAGCAGACATTCCAGTTGCATCTTGGAATAAAAGCACCTTTAGGACTACCTGCATTTAATTGTGGCTTCACCCAGTGGCCGGTCTTACGAAAGGCAGCCCTGGCAGATATGTGACACACCCCCCCAAGCCCCCTGCCCCTTTATTAGGCTCCCCAGCGCACTCCTGGCCTCCCACTGGGGCAGCCGGAGGTGGGGCTGGGGGGTGCCTCTGGCCAGGCAGCTGCTCCCTCCCCCAACCCCCTCCCCCTCCGCAGCCCCCTACCTTCATGTACTTGCCGAAGACGGCCTGGATCTCCTCGTTGATGCTGGGCTGCAGGACGGCTCGCAGGAGGTCCATGGAGACCACGGGGTCTGTGAAGCTGCAGAGGGAGGGAGGGAGGGTGGGTGGTCGCCCCAGCCCCTTCCCGGAAGCAGCTCCCTCCCCCGGCAGATATGGGGGGGCCTGGGGGGCAGGGAGGGAGGGGGCTCACCTGGTCATCATCTGGGACCGCCGCCCGCGCCGCTGCACCAGCCGGTGCTTGATCATGATGTTCCAGGGGCTCTGCGGGGAGGGGGGGGAGAAAGAGGGAGGGGTCAGAGGCGTCCCCCGCCACCCCCGCCCCTCCCCCGCCTGCGGGCCCCGCCCTCACCGCCGCCCCCGGCTCCCCGTCGCCCCCCGCCGCCGCCGCCTCCTCCTCGTCGTCGTCCTCGGGCTCCTCGTCCTGCGCCGGCGGCGGCTCGACCTCCCGGGCGGCCCCCATGCTCCGACCAGCGTCCCCGGCCACGGGCGCGCTTCTCTGACGTCACCGATGCGCCGCGGACAGACCCGGAAGCGGCGCCCGTTGCCCGGCAACGGCGGAGTCTTAGTCCCCACCTCCTGGGAGCCCTCACCCCAGAGGAAGAGGGAGGGGCCTTGGCGACCCCTGACGTTGGGGGACCCCCCCATAGATTCCCCCCCCAAGAACTCCCTATCTCTCCCCCCCCCAAGGAAGGAGGGTGAGGGGCGCGTTTGGCCTCCCTGGGGGGGGGTTCAGTCTGGGTTGGCCCTCAAGGGGGGCTCTTGGGCCTGGAAAGGGGGGGGGGGGACTGACGGCCTCTTGGTCCCCCAGGGGCTGCTGATCTATAGGTAGTCCTCCGCTTATGGCCACAACTGAGCAAGACGGTTGTTAAGCAAGCCTTGCCCCATTTTACAACCTTCCCTGCCTTCGTTTTGTTAAGTGAATCACTGCAGTTATTAAGTGAGTCACGCGGTTGGTAAGTGGATCCTGCTTCCCCATTGACTTTGCTTGCCAGGTGGTCACGTGACCCTGGGACACGGACAGCCGTCGTAAATACGAGCATCCGGATTTTGATCACGTGGCCCTTTTGAGCAGTCACTAAATAAAAGGCCGTAAATCAAGGAGCTTGTGGGACTAGACGCAGTGTTTCTCAACCTTGGCGACTTGAAGTCCTGTGGACTTCAACTCCCAGAATCCCCCAGCCAGCATAGCTGGCTGGGGGATTCTGGGACTTGAAGTCCACAGGACTTCAAGTCGCCAAGGTTGAGAAACACTGGAGTAGAGACTGTGGGAGGGGGGCAAATGAGGGTCTCGTGGGGCAGCCGGTTGAGGCCGGAAAGGTTCTGCCTGTCGGGCTTCCTTCTCTGGCCTTCTTCCCTTTTTTAAAGACTTGACATGTTTGCTGCAAGAGAGGCAATGATATCACGCCATTGTCTACGTTAAGAAGTCACGAGAAGACAGGCGGTTTTATTCCCCTTTGTTTTTGAACAAACGAAGGTACAGTATATTAGCTGCCCAACTCCCACATCGGCGACTGGAAAAATGATCATAAAATAAAGCCATTCCAAACCCCTCCATCTCCCTCCCACGGCAGGAACAATACAATCAGAGTCGCCACTTCATCGGCTCCATCTCCACCTCTCCGGACCTGTTGCCAAAACCAGCTTCTCTCTCTCTCTCTCTCTCTCTCTCTCTCTGTTTTGCCAAAGCTCTCCTAAGGATGCTTCCATCGCTGCGTGTGAATCGGAAACGGGTTTGAATTTTGAAAAGGCAGAGCTGCAGACGTCCGGAGTCAAGCCAGCAGATGGGCATTTCTGAATTAATGGCCAGTGATTCGGAGAGCTAGAACGGAAAGGGAGGATACCCAGTGCCTCCAAGGGAAGGTCAACAGGTACCAGGCAGTGGTTTCACCTTTTCCTCCAGGTGTGCGGGAGTGTGTGAGAGAGAGGCAGGGAGAGAAAATAAAGAAGTAAGGGATACGAGCAGAGGGCCTTCCTTGTTCTCTGACTTTTAATTGTCCTTCATTGGATCAATAATCTGTTACACGTGCTTGACAAAATAAGTAGAATAAATAAATAAAATAAGATTGCACAATACAATTCCTTTGGGAGGATCCGGCCAAGGACATCCCCGGATTCGGAACTGGCGCACATTGTGTGAAGCTCTGTGTGTGTCAGCTTTGATTAAATCTAAGAGAAACAACATTTGTTGCTGTAAGATGTGCGGCCTTACAAATCTATAATAAAAGAAAAGGATTTCCACATAGCCTCCCTCCTGACTGAGGCCATACTGACGCACATGATCTGCCTCTGGACTTTAGGATGGCAAGGAACCCAAACAGATTTTTTTTTCAGTGCCCCTGTAGCTTTGAATGGTCTCTGAATGAACTGTTGTAAGTCAAGGGATATCTGCCTGTGGCCATAGTTGGGGGGAGGATGTGCACAGGGAAACGCCAGGAAGCTTTTGGCCTTGGGGTGTAAAGATAGCTTGCGTCAAAAAAAAAAGCAGGTTCCTCTCTGTTTGCCCATTGATAAAGGCTCAGGCACAAGGCTCCCCAAACATGAATGTTCATATATGCATTCTGCAAACCTTTGCTCCCCCCCACCTCTCTCTGTGCTTCCCACCCCTTGAACAGCATTTGCAAAATTGCACATGTGGTTAACAAGGCTGTCATTACCCAGGAACATCCATGAACTTCCTCTTTAAATGGGAACTAGAGACCCCATGACCCCTTGAATCATCCATCCCAGGTTCCTCAGAACCCTCTTAGTGTAGTGCATTCATTGGAAATTTCTTAATAATTCAGGGAGAGCGTCAGACATTTCTGCCTTGAAAGTAGCCCATACTGAACTCTACACACGGCTGAATATTAGCACTTTATAATGCCCTGCTTAGACTTCACCTAGAATCCTGCATCCAGTTTTGGTCTCCACGATGTAGAAAAGATGTGGAGACTCTAGAAAGAGTGCAGAGAAGAGCAACAAAGATGATTAGGGGACTAGAGACTAAAATATATGAAGCACAATTGCAGGAATTGGGTATGTCTAGTCTAGAGAAAAGAAGGACTAAGGGAGACATGATAGCAGCCTTCCAGTATTTGAGGGACTGGCACAAAGAAGAGGGGCGGGGTCAACCTGTTCACCAGAAGGCAATTGATGGAAACTAATCAGGGAGAGAAGCAACCCACAACTAAGGAGAAAATTCTACAGGGAGAACAATTAACCAGTGGAGCAACTTCAGAGGTTGTGGAAGCTTCATCACTGAGGCGTTTGGGAAGAAATTAGACAACAATTTGTCTGAAGTGGTTGAAGGTTTCCCTTCTTGAGTAGGAGGTTGGACTAGAACTACCTTTTTTCTACTTTTCTGACAGAGCAATCAACCCATGGAAGAGAAGTTGACTTTGGAGGTTGTGGGAGCTTCATCACTGGAGGCTTTCAAGAAGAGACTGGACTGTCATCTCTCAGAAATGCTGTAGGGCAGTGTTTCTCAACCTTGGCAACTTGGAAGATGTCAGGACTTCAACTCCCAGAATTCCCCAGCCCTTCTTCAAGGGCTGCCCCATGTAGAGCGTATTGCAGTAGTCCAAGTCTCTCAGTCGCTGCTCGTAAGCCTGTTTTCACTCTGTCTGTGTGTCTCCTTTTGGTTTACTCGTTGTGGCCAGTGGGGTGGGGGTTGGGGGGGGGGGGGTTACCGTTTTTATTCTTGTTGTCCTGGGCTTTGTATCGTCTGTAAGCCAGTCGGAGCCACTGAGGGCGAGTGGGCAGCCATATCTATCCTCTGAGTAAATAAAGTGAATAAACCGAAGCGCATCAGGGTTTGCCAGCGATCGTGGGCGACGATGACGCCAAGCCAGGCATAAACACGCCTGATTCTGGGAGGCTGCAGGCGGAGGAGCAGCAGTGCTGCCAAAACCAGAGCGGCTGACTCTGCACAAGACAAGGGCAGACACAGCCACCCCGGGCGGTCCTCGACTTACAACCTCGGTTGAGCCTGCCGTTCCCATTGCCAAGTGAAAGGCTTGTTCACTGAGTTTTGCCCATTCCCCAACCTTTCTTCTTGCCACAACTATGAAGTGAATCCCAGCAGAGGCTGAGTTGTTAAGTGAATTTGGCTCCGCTTGCCAAAGGGGATGAAGAAGAGGAGGCACAGCCATTTGTCTGAAATAGCGGAGGGCCAGGATGGGATCCTATGGGACCCGGAGCCATGTTTCCTGGCATGCTGGTTTTCAGCTCCGGCGTGCATGCGTGTGCCAGCCAGCTGGCTTTTGGCCTTCTGGAGGACCGGGGTGTGTGTGTGTCGTTTTCACCCTCACCAGTTGAGGAAAGGGAAGGGACCATGCACGCGTGTGTGGGGGTAGGTGTGTGTATGTGTGCGCACATGCACAGGTGGGTGGGGAGGATTGAATTGGTCTGGGTATGTGTGGGGCGTGCGATAGCGCACATGGCCACAATTTGGCACGCCATAAGAAAAAGCTTCTCCATCACCCATATAGGGCTTCCTGCCTGAACAGGGGGTTGGACTAGAAGACCTCCAGGATCCCCTTCCAGATTCCATTCCGTTATTCTATTCTAATTCTAATTCTTATTCTATTCCTTCCCCTCCAATCAGGCAGTGGAACTGCTTCCCTCCAGCAGTGGTGGAGGTTTTACGAAGAGACTGGACTTGCCTGAAATGGGAGAGTGTCTCCTGCCTGAACAAGGGGTTGGACTAGAAGACCTCCGGGATCCCCTTCCAGCCCTAGTAGTCTGAACTGAGTTGAATGGAAAGTGCCCTGAAATTTTACTGCTGCCATCTTTGCAGAAGGGAAGTTCCTGGCTGGGGGATCTCGGAAGACCCCAATGTTTGTGATCCCAGAACCTCTGGGATCTCCCGGACCCTCCCCGGGTGGGGAGGACCCAGAGCCGCCATCCTCGGGGTCCAGCTCTCTCCCTCCAAGGAGGCTCTGGGGGGGGATCTGGGTTTGTCAGGCGGCTGCAGCTGCTGCTGTGTGGGAGTCAGAGGCTTCTGGGGTGTCTTGGAGGAAGGGAAGAGGGAGGCACTTCATCAGAGGGCCGCTTCCCTCCCCTCCCCACAGCCCCACCCAGGACAGCCTTTATAGCCTGGGAAAAGCGCCGCCTGGGCCCCAGGAGCCATCTGTCTCTGGGTGCCGGCTGGGATGACGCCAGGGGCCCTCTGGCTGCTTGTGGGCTCCGTGGCCCTTTGGACGGGGCTGCCGGCTGCACCATCACTCCGGAGTGAGTAACGGCTGATGCTGAGCCTAGGAGGGGGGGAAGGAAGCCTCTCCCTTCGTTTGCTCCTAGGAAGTGGAGCACCTGCTTGGGCTGCACCTGGGCAAGGGAGGAGGGTGGGCAGGGGGGGGGAAAGAGGAAGAGACCCTGAAGCCTCGGCGGCTGAGTTGCTGCCTCCTTTCTCTCCTAAGAGGCCAAGGTTTGGCTACGGGCAGTCCTTGAATTATGACCATAGCAGAACCTGCTCACTACGGTTGTCTTAACGGTTATAAAACAGGTCAGTCGGGACAAACACTTGTCTGAAATGGCCCCTAGGGTCTCCTTGTAGATCAGGGGGTTGGACTAGAAGACCTCCAAGGTCCCTTCCAACTCTGGTATTCTGTCACTTGATCAAGCCAATTTTATGACTTTTTCTGCAGCGGCCTTAAGCATGAACCTTAAGCATGGGGTCTCCAAAGACCCTGTTGGGCTTTGAGATGCCCCAAGAACACTTAGGGGAGCATTGCATGGACCCTCCTTTACAAAACCAGTTGACCAGCTTGGTATAAGGCCTTGAGCAGAGGGGGTTGGACTAGAAGACCTCAGAGGTCCCTTCCAGCCCTAGGATTCTAAAACAGGGGCCTCCAAACTTGGCAGGTTTAAGACGTGTGGAATTCACCTCCCAGAATTCCCCAGCCAGCCATGCTGAGGAATTCTGGGAGTTGAAGTCCACAAGTTGCCAAAGTTGGATGCCTCTGTACTAGGTCATGCCACTGAAATGGCTGCCTGGGGGATTCTGGGAGTTGAAGTTCCCAAGTCTTAAAAGTGGCCAGGTTTGGAGGCCCCTGTACTAAAAGCGTAACAGCCTTCCTGGGAAGAATGTTAGTGAGGAGGAAGGAGTGTGTGTGTGTGTGTGTGTGTGTGTGTGTGTGTGTGTGTGTGTGTGTGTGCGTGCATGCGTGCCCCGGTTTGGAAGGCAGAGCTGATCACGCCCTGCGCCATAATTCTGATTACTAATCATTCATTTCCTCCTAATTATTTCCAGGTATTTTCCTCTAATTTATACCTGGAAAGGGTTGGGAGGTGTTCGGCTCCACCGAGTTTTTTTCCGCCCCAGCATATTTTTGTAGACAAACAGAAACGCACCTCGCAAATTCCTGGGACGTCTTTGAGTTTTGCACAGAAACAAAAAAAAATAGAAACACAAAGAAAACATCAAAGGCTCGGTGGAAATAACAGGCTTGTTGTAGTTAACACACCTCATAACAAAGTGGTGTGATTGTGTAATAGAAGGGATGCCAAACAATTAGTTTCCGCCTTTCATGCTGGATTTTTGATCCTATCAACAAGATGAAGAAGCCGGGGAAGGAAAGACACAGAAATGTTTCTCAACCTTGGCCACTTGAAGATGTCCGGACTTCAACTCCCAGAATTCCCCAGCCAGCATTCGCTGGCTGGGGAATTCTGGGAGTTGAAGTCCGGACATCTTCAAGTAGCCAAGGTTGAGAAACCCTGTAGTAGAGGATGGGTCCCATGTCGAAGGGGGTGTTTGGTGAGAGCCAAGAGGCAAAATCTTCTGAAGAATCCAGTCGGGGGGGTCCACCCTCGGCTGCTTGAAGACTCCCAACCTGCCTGGCTGGGGAATTCTGGGAATGGAAGTCCAGAAGTCTTAAGAGTTGCCAAGATTGGACACCTCTGATCTAAGGTGAGCCAAGGCCATTGGTTGTACCAATAAAGGAGAATTTGTGTCGGTCAGGGTTGACACGAGGGGGTCCTTGGTGCTCTCAGAGGTTGGTGTTTTCTTGCAGGCGTTTCATCACCTAACTAGGGAACCATGATCAGTGCTAGAAGGGAGAGGAGTTTGCAGAATGCAGGAGAATGGAATGGGTGCGGGGGGGGGGGGAGGATGAAAGGGTGAGGTGGAAGATTGTTTGGTCCTCGGCTGATTTGCTGCACATGTTTCATTACTAGGTAGCATCATCTGTTTTAGAGGGGAGGGGCTTGTGAAAAGGAGGAGGAAGTTTCCTTCCAGATGTTTCATTGTCCAACTAGGTAGCATCATATTAGAGGGGAGGGGGGCTTGTGAAAGGAGGAGGAAGTTTCCTTCCAGATGTTTCATTGTCCAACTAGGTAGCATCATATTAGAGGGGAGGGGGGCTTGTGAAAAGGAGGAGGAAGTTTCCTTCCAGATGTTTCATTGTCCAACTAGGTAGCATCATATTAGAGGGGAGGGGGGCTTGTGAAAAGGAGGAGGAAAGTTTCCTTCCAGATGTTTCATCGCCCAACTAGGTAGCATCATCTGTTTTTAGAAGGGAGCGGGCTTGTGAAAAGGAGGAGAAAATTTCCTTCCAGATGTTTCATCGCCCAACTAGGGAACATCATCCCAGATGTTTTTCACTAAGGAGACATCCAGGTCCTTATTTGGGGGAGGGACCCCAGAAGGAAAAGGAAGGATCTCCATCCTCTCAGAGGGAATGAGGGGCCCATCAACGGAGTTCCAGTGGAGCCTCAGGAGGAGCCCAGGAGAGAACCAGCCACCCTCCTCCATACCATCCACTGGCTGCTCCAGATCCTCACTCCCTCTGATGCCATTTCTCCCCCCCCACCCCCATCTTTCTCATATCCAGGGACTTCTGGACAGCCCCCTCCTTCCCCCAGCGGTGTCCCTGGAGAAGCCCCCCAGGACAAGATCTGGCAGAAGGAGGAAGCAGGACTGGTATACATGGTGGCCCAGGGGAAGGAGGGTGGCGAGGACAGGAAGATGGGGGCTGGCCAGGAGGGCATCCTTCCCCTCCAGGCAGCAGGTCTCTCTAAAGGGAACCCACAGACGGAAAGAAAACCGGCAAATAACCCGGAAGCCGAATCTTCTGGGGGCTCCCAGATCAGTTGAAGAACCCCAAGGGGCAATCTGAGAAGGTCGCCTGGGCTGAGCTGGGAGGAGCTCCTGTATCGCCTGGTGGGGAGGAGAAGCCCAGCTCTCTGGCAGACCAGCATTGCCCAATCTGGAAACCTGGGACCCCGTCTGGGATCCCAGTCACGTGGCCACCACTGCTGGGAAGACAAACGCCAGCGGGGGGCCCACCTCCAGCAGCCCAGGTGGCAAACCCAGGCCTCCAACGCCGGGAAGGCCACCCCGACAGAAGAGCCGGTTCCTGGTCCCGGAAAGACAACTCGGGACAAGCCGAAGCCGGCTTTGCCCGCGGGGCATCAGGTGGGCCCCGCGTCCGGAGAGGAGCCAGCTGCTAAGAGTGGGCCCGGAGGCCCCCGGCAGGCCCGTGGCTGGTGAAAAGCCCCCGACTGGAGAGAAGCTGCCTTCCCAGGCGGGGGCAGGAGAAAGGCCCGTCTGCTGACAAGCCGGCTTCCTCCGAAAAGCCAGGAGATGGTGGGGAACCGGAGCCGAGAAGGAGGAGCCCAGCCCTGAGAAGGAAACCGAGGCGGGAAGAAAATGGAAGAGGAAGAGGAAGGTCTCTTTGATGACGATGATGATGAAGGAGAGGAGGGGGAGAAGGGCCAAGAGGACGAAGGAGGCCCCCCCAGGAGGAAACCCCAGATGCCGACGATGCCTTTGACAAGGAACTGGATTATGGGTTGAACAAGGGGCCCTTTGACGCCGACTCCTTCCACGATGCCTGGAGCGACGAGGGGGACGAAGGGGCTGAACTCGGCTTGATGGGAGAAATGGCGGCTCCTCCTCAGGCGGGAGATGCCGACGGTGACGGGAAGCCGACATTTGACGTGTGGGGAGACCTTGTGGGAGGGTCGGGGCCCTAACCGCAGCCCCCGCAGAGGGATGGAGCCCAGGAAGCGGGATTCGAAGCACAATCCTGGGAGCGGGGTTTGACGCTTTCATTTTAACAAATTAAAAATTCTAATTTCAATTTAATTCAGGAGAGTCCCCAATCTGTGTCGTATCCAGCTGCTTCCAGACTCCTCAACCTATGACCACGATAGAGCACAACCTTTGTGTTGCTAAGCGAGACATTTGTTTTATGAACCTTTATTGCCACCGTTGTTAAGTGAATCGCTGCAGTGGCTAAGCTAGTCACACGGTTGTTAAGTGAATCCGGCTTCCCCCATTGACTTTGCTCGTCAGATGGTCGCAAAAGGGGATCACGTGACCCCGGACATTGCGACTGTCGTAAATATGGACCAGTTGCCAAGCATCTGAATTTTAATCACATGACCACAAGGATGTCGCCAAGAGTCCTAAATGAAAATTACTGTAAGTCAAGGACTACTTGCCCTGCCTAATACTGTTTCTCTCTCTCTCTCTCTCTCTCTCTCTCTCTCTCTCTCTCTCTCTCTCTCTCTCTCTCTCTCTCTCTCTCTCTCTCTCCCTCTCTCTCTCTCTCTCTCTCACACACACACACACACACAAACAAAATAGTAGTAGCAATAGCAATAGCAGTTAGACTTATATACCGCTTCATAGGGCTTTCCACCCTCTCTAAGCGGTTGACAGAGAGTCAGCATATCGCCCCCAACAACAATCCGGGTCCTCATTTCACCCACCTCGGAAGGATGGAAGGCTGAGTCAACCCTGAGCCGGTGAGATTTGAACGGCTGAACTGCAGATCACAGTCAGCTAAAGTGGCCTGCAGTGCTGCACCCTAACCACTGCGCCACCTCGGCTAGTCCTACCTTAGCAATAGCAATAGCAGTTAGACTTATATACCGCTTCATAGGGCTTTCAGCCCTCTCTAAGCGGTTTACAGAGTCAGCATATCGCCCCCAACAACAATCCGGGTCCTCATTTTACCCACCTCGGAAGGATGGAAGGCTGAGTCAACTCTGAGACGGTGAGATTTGAACAGCCGAACTGCAGTCAGCTGAAGTGGCCTGCAGTGCTGCACTCTAACCCACTGCGCCACCTCGGCTCTACACATCTTTTTAAAATACGCTTTGGAAAAAAGTCTCCTTTGTGTTTTGGGGCAGATTTTTGACATAGAAAAGTCTTGGTGCTTCTTGAGGGTTTCTGGGGTATCCACTCTTAGCCACTGGAAGACTTGTGGGCTTCCACTCCCAGAATTCCCCAGCCAGCTATGTGGGACCCCTCTGCCCATGCTATGAATGTGCCTTGATCGACTTGGAGGCGTCCTTTACAGCATGAAATCAGCTGGTTCGTGTTTCACGGACTGAGAAAATGGAAGTGCAGGGGTGGGGGGGGTGGGGAGTCCATTTTTGCTCCCCAAAACAGGGAGGGGGGGTGCTGAGAAAGAAAGAAAGAAAAGAGAGAGAAAGGGAGGGAAAAAGGAGAGGAAAGAAGGACTACAGACCTGGCCCTAGATCCGTGATGGCAAACCTATGGCATAGGTGGCACAAGTGGCACGTGGAGCCATTTGTCAGGGCAGGCGAGGCACGCGAGCGCTGGCCAGCTGACTTCGGCCTCCTTTTGAGGCCATTTCCCCCCCTCTGGTGGCTTCTTTGAAGGCTCTGGAGCGTGAAAAAACTGGCCCTATGGGGAAACCGGAAGCTCAGGGACAGATTTCTGGTCTGCCAAGGTGGCGCAGTGGTTAAATGCAGCACTGCAGGCTACTGCTACTGCTAGATCAGCAGTTCAGCGGTTCAAATCTCACCGGCTCAGGGTTGACTCAGCCTTCCGTCCTTCCGAGGTGGGTGAAATGAGGACCCTGATTGTTGTTGGGGGGCGATATGCTGACTCTGTAAACCGCCTTAGAGAGGGCTGAAAGCTCTATGAAGCGGCATATAAGTCTAACTGCTATTGCTAAAAAAATAAATGCAGCACTGCAGGCTACTTCAGCTGACTGTTATCTGCAGTTTCAGCGGTTCAAATCTCACCGGCTCAGGGTTGACTCAGCCTTCCATCCTTCCGACGTGGGTGAAATGAGGACCCGGATTGTTGTTGGGGGCAATATGCTGACTCTCTGTAAACCGCTTAGAGAGGCCTGAAAGGCCTATGAAGCGGTATATAAGTCTACTGCTATTGCTATATTGCTATTGCTATTGCTGGTAGGGCCGGTTTTAGCCCTCCGGAGCCTTCAGGAGTGGCTTCCGGTTTGTCCACAGGGCCGTTTTTCGTTCTCTGGAGCATTCAGAGCATTCGCTGAAGGCTCCGGAGGGCAAAAAATGAGCCTACGAGCCAGCCAGAGTGACTTCTGCTTTGCTCGTATGCCCGGTTTTCGCCTGGGGAGGGCGAAAAAACCACGGCAGAAACAGGGGGAGTGTTGAGTGTGCGCACCTGCGCACTGAGGTCGTATGCATAGCATTATGGGTGTGGCACGCCCGTGCATGACCCCCCCCTGCACTCCCCTTCCTTTTGGCATGCAAGCCAAAAAACCGTTTGCCATCAGTGCCCTAGGCGCAGCTTCAGAAGATAATCCAGGGCTGGAAGGGAGCTGAAGGTCATCTAGTCCAACCCTGCTCTAGCCAGGCATTGTTAAAGTGTGTTTCTGTCTTTTGATCCCCCCCCCCGTTACATGATGACATAGCCACGCCCACTCAGTCACATGACCACCACCCACCAAGCCACGCCCACAGAACCGGTAGGGAAATAATTCGATTTCCCCGCTGGGGTATATAGAGAGTAGCCCCCTATGGGATGTTCTATGAAGCCATTGTTGAAAACCTCACTGCATCTCAGAGGTGTTTACGGAGGTCTGGTCCTGACGCTCCTCATACCTTGCTCCGTCCTCCCTCCTGCCCTGATGCTCCTCATACCTTGCTCCGTCCCCCCTCCTGCCCTGATGCTCCTCATACCTTGCTCCGTCCCCCCTCCTGCCCTGATGCTCCTCATACCTTGCTCCGTCCCCCCTCCTGCCCTGATGCTCCTCATACCTTGCTCCGTCCCCCCTCCTGCCCTGATGCTCCTCATACCTTGCTCTGTCCCCCTCCTGCCCTGCGGCCGTGGGCGTTGGGCAGAGTTTTGGCAACAGTTTTTGCAAATGGCCAGCAGGAGGCAGCCGTGTCCAGCCGTCCCTCCCGCAGCTCCTTCGCTCCCAGGACAGGAGCCCCCAGGACAGAGGATGAGGGAGTTGGAAGGCCCCCCCCCCCCGGAGGCTTTCTCCTCTAACCGCACCCTCAAGCAGCGAATTCTAGTCCTGCCTAGGGCGACTTTCCACCAGCCCTTCTCTCTCAGCCCAGCCCGCCTCACAGCAGGGATGCCGTTTGCAGGGGAAATAAGAGGAGGGGGGAGCATTAGGTATGCCCAGCACCCTGAGTTACTTAGGATAAACATGTCGAATGGAGCCCCTGTCCTTCCCTGAAGCTGCTCTGCTTTGATTCAGTCCTGAAATTATGGTCACAAAGGGAGAAATCACCTCGTTTGATTTAGTTTGAGAGGTTTGGCTGCTCCAGAGAAAAGAAGGACTGGAGGGGGGGGGAATCATGATGGCATCTTCCAGTGTCTGAGGGGCTTCCCCAAGGAAAGAGAGGACCCACCTATTCTCCAAAGCACCAGGACGAGAAGCAATTGATGGAAACTAAGCAAGGAGAGGAGCAACCTGGGACTAAGCAGAAATTTCCCTACAATGGGGACGAATAACCAGTGGAACAACCTGTCATTTTGCCTATTCATTCTCGAGTCTTCCCTTGCCCCCCGCTCCCAGTGTTCCCTGCCTGCCTGCCTGCCTCAGGGACCCCCCCCCTGCCCTTCAGCCCACCCCCTCTTGAAAGGAAGCCTCAGACTCTGCTGCTGGAAAAGCAGGGCCCTGGGTTCAGGCCAATGGCCGGTGAAGCCCCAAGCACCCCCCATCCTGGCTTGAGTCCCAGTCCCTCCAACCCCTCCCCACTCCCTAGAAGGGCTGCCCCGGTGGGTGAGGAAGCCTCACTCACGCAGCCCCATCAGAGACGGCGTATGTGGGGGGGGGGGCAGAGGAGGCGCAGGTAACGGGATCTTCCCCCCACCCCATCCTGGGCTCTGAGATCAGCTGCACCAAAGGAGAACCAAGCAAGGGGGGGGGGTTGCATCGTGCAAGGACAGAAACCCCCCCAAAAGAACCCTAGATGAGGGATGCAACTGGGTTGTGCCTGTTTCCACCAGGTCTCAGGAGACCCCCCCCCCTGAAGACATCTGCTGCTCCTCAGCCTGGCCCCCCCCCCGGCCCCTCAGCCCCTGCTCCTCCCCGCCCAACCGGCTCTCTGCAGTATTTCTGGCATTGCTTCATAGTTGGGTAGCTTCTGGGGCACCCCTGATAAAGGAAAGGCTCCCAGGCCCCCCCACATTGTTTGGGATGGTTGGGGAAGGTGTTGCAGCCCCCCTCGACTGGCAAGAGAGGAGGTCCCTTGTAGGTGCTCTGGCGTGTGTGTGTGTGGGGGGGGATAGAGCAGCCCCGGAATAGAGGCTGGAGATTTTGGGCAGCTGGATCCACAAGTCTTAAAGTTGCAAAGGTTGGAGACCCTAACAGGATTTGCATCCGGAGCCTTGGGATCCTGGGATGGTTTTGTTTGTTCCACGCTTATACTTTAAATGGAACTCAGGGACCCTGAAGCAACGGGGAACGTCACACCAGAAGGCTGGTGCTGCACCCCATAGAACCCATGGGCTGGAAGGGACCCCGGAGGTCTTCTAGTCCAACCCCCTGCCCAGTCAGGAGACCCTAGACCATAGTAGAAATACACCAAAGCGAGGAGCAGAGGGAAAGAAGAGGGAGGGGTAGAGAGGGTACGAGAGAGGACTGGAAGGAGGGTGAGATGGAAGGGAGGGGGAGAAAGGAGTGTTAGAGGGGGAGGGGAAGTAGGAGAGGGGAATGTTGGAGGGGGAAGAAAGAAAGGGTGTATGGAGGGCTGAAGTGGTATATTGGTTTTGTATTTTGGGGAATACAAGGATGGCTGTGTTTGTTGCCCAATGTTATATGGCCCCAAGGTGGCGCAGTGGTTAAATGCAGCACTGCAGGCTACTGCTAGATCAGCAGGTCAGCGGTTCTAATCTCACCGGCTCAGGGTTGACTCAGCCTTCCATCCTTCCGAGGTGGGTAAAATGAGGACCCAGATTGTTGTTGGGGGCAATATGCTGACTCTCTGTAAACCGCTTAGAGAGGCCTGAAAGGCCTATGAAGCGGTATATAAGTCTACTGCTATTGCTACTGCTATAATCGTGCACAGTATATACGTGACTGTATGAAATGAAAATGAAAAATGAAAATAAAACATTTGAACATAAAAGGAGACCCTAGACCATTCCAGAGAAATGTGGTCCAATCTCTTCTCCAACTTCTGAAGCAGCTCCTTCCGCAGGTGAATCGTTCTCAGGAAATTCCTCCTCAGTTCCAGATTGATTCTCCCCTTGATTGGTCCCCATCCGTCGTGTTTTTTATCCTGCCTTCTGATGCTCTGGAGAATAATTCGTCCCCTCGAATTTGTGGCAGCCCCTCAAATTGTCATCCAGTACAAAACTGCCTTTGATGGCTGGATCCTTCGATGGCTGGATCTACCGAGATCCCTTGGTCGTTCCTCATACCTTTCAGTCTCCAGATCTTTCGTCTCTTTGGGCTCAGAGGGGCTCTGGGGAATCCCCCCCCTCCACTTTGCTTCCATTCTCCTGGCAGGAAAAGGGAGAAAGACCCCTTCGGGGAAACAACCCCCCCCAATCTCAGTTTCAGTTTCAGATTCAGATTCAGATTTAATTTATTTGTATGCCGCCCTTCTCCGGGAGGGACTCAGGGCGGCGAACAACTCAAAAGGGGAAAAGGGGATACAAACACAATACATATAATTAAAATACACAAGAGTCATACGGCCATACAAGTCGAGAGGGGAGGGGAACTCATCAACCCCAGGCCTGCCGGCACAGCCAGGTTTTGACGGCTTTCCGGAAGGCCTGGAGAGGGGTGAGTTTGTTTTGGAGGGGCTCTGAGGACGAGGTTTATGCAAAAGAAAATGTATGCCTGGCAAGGAGGAGCAGCCAGGTGGGCACCCAGCAAGGTGTGCCAGGTCTGTGGCCGATGGGGGCATTTATTTATTTATCCATCGGTTCAGTTTCTTCAGATGCACGGAGGCCCCCATGAAGGTGCCTGGCAAATTCCGTCCTTTAATGGTGAAGAGACTCCCAGGAAAGACACAGAGAGCATCTGGGAGCACCGTCTCCTTCGGGAAATCGTTTATTCCAGAATCCCCCCCCTTTGGAAGGCGCCTGGAGGCTTCCTGCGCCTGGTCTCATCCTCTTTTTCAATTCAGCGCAAAGCAGGTGGAGTTTCCATCCTCAGGGAGACCCTGGAAAGGGAAGGAGGCCTCAGGAACCGTCTTCCTTGGGCGGCTGCAGGAGGGGGGGGCTCCCCGGCCCTCCCTCCCTCCCTCCCCAGCCTTTGGAGAGCCCCCCCTTCTTGCCAGGCTGAGAACCCGAGAGAGACCCCCCCCTCCCCTGCAGTGAGGGGCTGCTTTGCTCCAGCCTCTGCCTTCGGGACCAGTGGTGCCTTTCCATTATTTTTACTGCCGGTTCGCTCAGCAGAATCTTGGGGGGTGGGGTAAGAAGAGGGGTCCTTCTGCAGTGCTGCCAGGAGGAGGCTCCCTTCCCCTTCTTTGTACACAGCTGTCCAGGTGTGAATCAGAGGTCGTATTCAGCCGCTTGGTAACGGTTCGCACAAACCGGTAGCGGAGATAGCGGAAATGTGGCGGGTCGATACCGGGACCCCGAAAGAAAGCCCGGCCAGCAGAGCCTCACTAGCCCCCCTCTCCCCCTTCTCCCGTCTAGGGCTCCGTGATGACCGGGGGACCGCTATTCCCGTGCCCGGGGAAACCTGAGGACAAGAACGGCGGGTCTCTAGGGGGCGCAGACCACCACCGCCGGCGCTCGCCCCACTTACATTGGCCGGAGATGGAGAGCAGAGGCCCCCAGAGGGCAAAGGCGACCCCCAAGAGGAGGAGGAGGAGGAGGAGGAGGAGGAGGAGGGGGCTGCCACCCGACCTCATGACGACGGCTGGGTGACTGAGCCGCCTCCGACTCCTCTCTGGGATAAAAAGCGCCCCCCCATTCCCTCCCCTCCGGAAGGCCGGGCTGGGAACCCCCCCTCGTCCCGCCCGTCTCGCGCTTCGGATTGGCTCCTGCGGGGAAGGTTTCGGCCTCCGGGGGTCCGGCGGGGAAACGTCAGTGGGCGCTCACACATATCCCAGTCCCTCCCCACCCCACCCTGGACAGTCTCATCTCCCAAGGAGGCATCGGAGGCTGCAATGGGAAGATGCCCAGATCTGTGGGGACCAAGATGGAAGATCTTGTACAGGAGTAGTGGAGTTCTTCCTCCTGGACCACTTCACAACTCCCAGCTGCAGTCTGGCCAGTCACTAGATGGGGCCCCTTCCCACCCACCCTGGTGGGCTCAACCCTTGGTGCTGCCCAATTTCAGATGCAGCTTCATTCCCCTCATCAGAAGGATCCTGATTCTAGTACCTGAATTCAGTTGGCGTGGAATTCTTTTCTCCCAGGCAAGACGGAAGAGTTTTGGGTTTGGTCAACTGTAGAGTTCCCGTCAAGATCACCAAGGACCCCGTTTATGAGCAGACTCAGCCCGGTAATTTTATTGAGCACACCACGGCAACTGAGCTCGAACACAGCGGAATTGGTACAATTGCTGGGACTTGTACATGGCATTGACAATAAGCATACTGAAGCCGACTACGCCAAAGGTCTGGGATACCTCCAGGGGCCAAACACCCCTGTGGGAGATTCCCATGAGCCCTACTCGCATACAGGAGTCAGCGCATAGGATAACAGAGTTGGAAGGGACCTTGGAGATCTTCCCAAACCCATGCTGTCTGGGGAATTCTGGGAGTTGAAGTCCACAGCTGGTCATTTGCATCCTTTTATAGCAGGGGTGTCAAACTGGATTTCTTTGAGGGCCGCATCAGGGTTGCGTTAGTCCTCACGGAGTAGGCATGGCCAGGGTGGGTGTGGCCAGCTCAATGTCCCTCGTGTCAGACAAAACAGGCTCACGAGCTCCGTTTCCAGCTGCAACGGCCTCCTGCAGCCCTCCGTCAGTGAAAACGGAGCTCTGGAGAGCTGCCTGAGGCCCTCAGTGGCAGAGGAACCACGAACTGGTCCTTTGATGTTTCCAGGATGACCCTGTGGGCCAGGTCTGAGCACTACATCGGCCTTGAATTTGACACCCCTGTTTTAGACTATGGTTGAAGCACTTGGAGGTTTCTCTGTGTCCTCAGGGTCTCCTGAGGGGAGAATGATGGTTACCAGAGTCTGCAATTCCTTTTCCTCTGGAAATCCATCCCTACTTCCACACCATTCGAAGGGTCTTCATCCCAAATTCAAAGGGGCCTCCTGAGAAAGCACCTTTGGGACAATCATGGTTTTCTAAGTCAGCCTCTTCACAGTATTCCTGGCATCCCGTCAGGGACTCCTCAGCTGTTCGTGTTCGTGCTGCAGCCAAAGTCAACATAACGCTCGCAACTCTCGGCGGTGACATAGAAGAAACATTCTCTGGGGACCCTACACGAGGGAATATGGTTGGGGACGCTGCTGCAGTCTATTCTGGCCGGAAAGAGAGAAGATTCCGGAAACTCCAAACTTGGCTCAGTTGTCTCTGGGGTGTTTGTGTGGGGATAGAGCAGCCCCAGAATAGAGGCTGGGGGTTTCTGGGAGTTGGATCCACAAGTCTTAAAGTAAACCGAATGAGTGAAGTAGGCAGACAGAGAACGAAAGGAGATTGTATAGCCGAGGCAAAGGAGCTTCCTTCCTTCACACGTTCAGGTAATGGGGGGGGGGAGGCTTTCTCGCACGCCTTCAGAGAAAGAAAGAAGGTTTGTGAGAAAACACCCCGCTCCCTCTCAGAGGCGGGGCAATTGGTGACCCAGCCAATCAGTGTGAGTGGCGGTCGGGGGAAAGCATTGCGGGGCGAGCGAGTGAGCGAACGGCGACCGTATGGGAGGGGGGAGTGAGCGAGGGGGGGGGCAGTCGGGAGGGAGCATTCCGGTACTGTGCCACCGGACGAACGGGTTCCAAAAGGTAAGCTAAATGTCACGAACGGGTTCTAGCGTACCGGTGCGAACTGGGCTGAAACCCACCCCAGGCCCAGACCAAGCCTAGGCCTTGGAGATGCCACGTAGCCATGAAAGGGCTGTGAAAGCCAGCAGTGGGCTCCCAGATAAGGCCAGTAGGCCAGTCCGAAGCCTATTGTAGTTCCAGGGGAGACCCATTGTGAGGTCAAAAAGATTTTGGACTGGCGTTTACATCGGGGTCAGTTGCAATACCTAGCCCACTGCAATAGCAATAGCAGTAGACTTATATACCGCTTCATAGGCCTTTCAGGCCTCTCTAAGCGGTTTACAGAGAGTCAGCATATTGCCCCCAACAATCTGGGTCCTCATTTTACCCACCTCGGAAGGATGGAAGGCTGAGTCAACCCTGAGCCGGTGAGATTTGAACCGCTGACCTGCTGATCTAACAGTAGCCTGCAGTGCTGCATTTAACCACTGCGCCACCTTGGCTCTTGGTGGAGAAGGGAAATCCTGGAAGGGAAATCCTCTATCTCAGGGGTGCATGGCTAGCTGGGGAATTCTGGGAGTTGAAGTCCACAAGCCTTAAAGTTCCCAAGTTTGGACACCCCTGCTCTATCTGAAGCTACCTGGGTCAAAGCTGGCAGGTTGATTAAACAGTTCCATAACAAATTCCCTCTTAAGCCCAAGGGGCCGCCTGGAGGGGGGGGGAGGGAAGGGGAGGTTGACGGTAACACAGGTTAGCCTCCCTCCCTCCCTCTGATTTTTCCCTTGAAGGAGGTCCTTCTCAACGGAAAGGGGGAGCGAAGACTGTCAGCCCTGAAACCATAGTGAGGCCGGTTGCAGCTGTGGGAACTTGAGGGGGGAGATAGAGATAACGGGGGGGGCGGGGGAGTCTAGCCAACATAACATTCTGTCAGCCTCTCTATTCCTTCCTTGCTATCGGCTGCCATAGTAATGGGGAGGGTAGGAGTTATGGTATTTAGGAGGGGAACCGTGCTGGAGGAGACATCTCAAAAGAGGGAGTTTTATTCTCACCATCTTCTGCCATGCTGGTGGCTTCTGTTTGGGTGTCAGCACCCCTCCATTGAATAATTAGGAAAGAAAGACCCTGAGATTCCATATGTGTGAAATCCAAAGTACTTTTACTAATTACAAATGGATAGTGAGCGTTTGCATAGCGAAGTCTGATTAATTAGGCGCGAAAGCAGTTGATATATAGAATAGCCCATTCCCCACCCCTGGGCATCATAGTCTTAGTCCAATCATAAGTCCTTCAAGTGTCAGGTGTGAGATAACTTCAAAAGGCATCACGAAGATGGAATGCCGGTGCCGTTAGTCCAGGCGGGAAACCCCCCCACGCACGCGTAGTCGGATCATCCAGAGAACTCCAGAACCTTCCTCCAGCACATCGAGTAACCCCTCCCAAATACCAAGCCCTCCCTCCCCGTTTCATGGCAGCTGAAGCAGCAGCAAGGCAGAAGCTGACATTGGGTTTGGTCAAGGCCAACCGTCTCTGCATACCAGCCAGATGAGGCCACCTTAAAATGAACCCCTTGGGAGTTGCAGATTGGACAGTTAGGCTGGGGTACTGGAAGGAGGGATTTGGGTAAACTTTTGATATGTACACGTTTGCGCCATTCAGTCTCAGATCTTGCTTTACTTTCGGTGTTTTCATTTCACATTCAGTAAAAGTACATTTTTTCTAAATCAATGGAGTTGGGGGGTTCCCGTTCTTGGATGTTGAATGCTGCACGGTTGACACATTCCTTCCCGTGGGAGCCATGTCCCCACCAGGCGCTTGGAAGACGTGGAGCAAAGACAGCCAAAGGAGGACTGGGACCTGGGGGTGAGAACTTTGGGTTTTGGTTTGAGTGGGGAAAACCTTGGGTCCTATGCCTCCCTTAAGTCCAGTTTAGTCAAAATGCGGCCTTTTCCCAGTTGGGACAGCATGTCCTTCATCAGAGGCAAAGGGTAGAGATTATGAGAAGAGATTGAATTAAGGTTCTTAAAGTTAACACATAAACGAAGAGAGCCATCTTTCTTCTCCCTGAATAGCACAGGGGCAGCCACCTTGGGTCTGGCTGGTTCAATGAAGCCCCTCTCCAAGTTCTTGTCAATAAACTTCCTCATCTCCTCCATCTCCCTGGGTGACATAGAATATATTTGGGGTTTTGGAAGCGCCACTCCAGGCAAAATCTCGATGGTGCAATCAGTGGTTCTGTGGGGTGGAAGCTTATCGGAAGATTTTTCACTAAAAACTCCTCTCAGGTCCCAATATTCCTTTGGAATCTTCTCTTCCCCCTCAATCCTCTCCTAGCCAATGGCGGCCAAAGTGGGGTTGGAGCCAGTAGGCTCTGACGCTTCGACCCCCCCCGTCTGGGGCTGCGCTGGTTCGAATGCGCATCCACCCCTCCCTCCAGTTAATGCGAGGGTTCCATTTACGAAGCCAGGGGAGTCCCAAAATAAGGGGCCTGTCCATTCCAGGTGCCACAATAAAAGAGATTAACTCTAAATGGGTTCCCATCTTCATTTCTAGAGGTTCAGTGTAAAAATGGGCTGGGCCCCCACCTGCAATGGATCCATCGATCTGGCAAAAAACAATAGGGGTTTTTAAAGTCCTCAACTTCAAGCCCAGTTTCTCAACCATTGCTGGGCTAATCATACATCTGGAGCAGCCGGAATCCAGGAGAGCTGAAAGCTGCTCCGTCTCACCAGCAGGTGGCACCCTTAACTCAATTGGGATTAACATGGGGGCTTTATTTGAACTCACCCAACGATGCGAGGTGTCGTCATCGGATTCATCAGCGGAACTGGTGGTCACGTCCCCTTCTTCCTCCTCCGGCTGGAAACGCTGGGGAACATTCTCAGCAGCGCACGCAGCCTCTTTCTTCTTCCCCGGGGCCTTTCCCGCCTTTCCCTCCCTCTTGGTAGGGGGTGGAGTGGTCTGGGCTAGTTTAACGCGGCAATCCACGGCGCGATGGCCTCCCTTCCCACAACGGAAGCACGTGAAAGGCTTGGTCTTGCCGGCGAAGCTTCCCCTCCCTTCACTCCTGATGCGAAACGGGGCTTTTTGGGCTGGGGGGGGGCGACCTCTCCGCTTCTCTCTCTTTTGCGCATTGAAGTCTAGCCAAATCTAACTCAACGTCTGCTGCATTTTCATACCAAGCAACAACTCGTCTGGGAAGGTGTCTGTTAACGCATTGCTGGTAAATGTCCTCATTCAATCCCAAGGCAAACTGATCCAAGAGGGCCTCTTCTGACCACCCCCTCACATATGCTGATAGCTGCTGAAAATCCTGAGCATATTCAGCCACTGGTCTGTTTCCCTGCTTTAGGGCCATAAATTTCACCTTCCCACGTTTCTCAATCAGCGGGTCATCAAACCTCCTCTTCAGTGCAGCCATAAAGTCATTAAAATTCCTCAGGAGAGGGGAATTGCATTGGTGTAACCTCACCATCCAATCGGCTGCCTTTTCTTCCAATGAAATTAAAACCATCCTCACTTTCATCTCATCCGTTTCTAAATCCGGACCATATATTTCTATATAATTCCAAATTTGAATGACGAATAGCCCCAACCTCTTGGGGTCACCGTTATATTTTATTGTTAAGGGAGGGACGTTTGCCATTCGGCGTCTTCTGGGGGCCCCCCCTACTCTGGCAGCAGCCCTGGCTTGGGGGGGGGCTGGTTATGGGTTTCCTTGCTCCCAACCTCCCTCGGCCTCTTCACCCTCCCAAAATCTATGCATGGAGTACTTTTGTTCAAATTCTTCCATTTGCTCCCTTTCCATCGCTCTCCCACGGGTCTTTTGCTCAGACATAGCCTCCTCAAGGAGCCATTTTGCCTCGGACAATCGGTAATCCTCGATCCCAGCTTCCTCCCATTCAGCTGGTTTCTTTTTCAGTCTCCTTCTGGTGACTCCTGCATCCAATTCTTCATATTCCTCTTCATCGCTCGCATGCAATGACATTTTTCTTTGTTCCTTCTTGTGAGCACACCCCCCACTGTAGGTTGAAACTCCTGGTGGGGTGTATTGTGTATTGTGAGACTTTGTTTATTGTCAGCACTTCTTCATTGGATAATCAGGAAAGAAAACCACAAGACTCCACTGATAGAAATCAAGTGTACTTTTACTAATTATAAATGAACAGAAGCGTAGCAAAGCGAAGTCTGATTATTTAGGCACGAAAGCAAATGATATATTGAATAGCCCATTCCCCACCCCTTGGCATCCCATGCACAGTCCAATCATAATTCTCCCAAGTGTCAGGTGCGAGATAACTTCGAAAGGCATCACCCAGATGGAATGTCGGTGCCGTTGGCCTTGGCGGGAAACCTCCTCCGCATGCGCAGTAAGACGGGCAGTAGAAACTCCAGAATCTTCCTCCAGCACAACAATCAGTCCCCTCCCAAATACCATGCCCCCCCTCCCCGTTTCAATGGCAGCCGAAGCAGCAGCAAAGCAGAGGCTGACACCCGCCTTTCTTAAACATGGCCAGCTGGGTGTCATTTAAAATGACGGAAAGAGGCGTGCAAATTGTTATTAAACAATTCCCTAATAACATGTGCATGTCCACAGCTTCGCTTAGGCAAAAGTTTGATACGTTTGCCTGTTCTGCCAAACGCATTCACAGGTTGTATGCCATCCGAGTGTGCAAACCATGAGAAGGAGCTAACCTTTTCATTCTATGTCTGAGACACCCAGTAGGTACATGTAATGGTTCCTATATCTTGTAAGAAGCACGAGGGGAGGGTGGCCGTGCAATGACCCCCCATGGTACCCATCCTGGGGGGTGGACAAAAACCCCTCTTGAGGACCACCGTCCCGATCTGGTAGTCATGTCACAAAAATACGACCCTATTGTTGAATTGGAGGGTTTTAAAATGACCAAAATGAGCTGACGAGGAGAGAATGTCTTTTTAACAAGATAACGGTCGGGTGTAGTGGCAATAATTTCTCCGTCTTTCAACCAATTCGAATATGGTAAAAATGCAACGCCCCGTGTGTCTGTACATGTAAGTGTCAATGGTATGTTTTCATGTTGCTCAGTTCTCCTAGTGCTTAGCAAAATGTGCGGATCGTCCTCTATGGGGGAAGCTGCACAGTGTCCTAAAAATATAATCAATACTCGAATTATGACACACAATGAAAAAATACCACAATGATATGAGAAAGTTCTACAACTTATGGGTTTCATGAACTCCTGCCACAGCGACAGGGGATAACCTGGAGGCTTTCTTCGAAATAAGGGACATCCTTCTGGTGGCGAATACGGTGGAGGGTGTCCTACCCCGTTTTCCTGGTCAAGGCAGGAAACAGCCTCCGCAGTCTCATACGGTGGAGGGTGTCCAGGCCTGTTTTCCTGGTCAGGCCAGGAAACAACCTCCACAAGCTCTTCCTCATTCGGGGGCTGACGGACGATCGGCATCCCTGGATGTGTGTGGTGGTGATTTTGGAAGAAAAGGTCTTACGTATCTTCCTGGGACCCAAAGTACTTTGTCTTTTAGTTGGATTGCGGCGTAGCCTCTTCCCCAGGTAATCAGGTCGGCAGGTCCTCGCCACGTCAGGTCAGGCAAGCAGCGATAGTAAACAGGTGGTTGGGGAGTGTCCGCAGAAGGTGGAGCTGCAAAATGACGAGTTGCTGCTGAGGAAGGTGGCTGACCGGTGAGATTTAAAAAGTTTAATGTATATAAACAATAGCAATAGCAGTAGTAGACTTATATACCGCTTCATAGGCCTTTCAGGCCTCTCTAAGCAGTTTACAGAGAGTCAGCATATTGCCCCCAACAATCTGGGTCCTCATTTTACCCACCTCGGAAGGATGGAAGGCTGAGTCAACCCTGAGCCGGTGAGATTTGAACCGCTGACCTGCTGATCTAGCAGTAGCCTGCAGTGCTGCATTTAACCACTGCGCCACCTTGGCTCTTAAACAAAGATTAAGAATGTTTTGCAAAGCCGGGAGGCTAGGGGGTCCTTTCCCCTTTGTTTCAATGTAGCGATCAAGGGCATGCTTAAGAGTCTGATTGGTGCGCTCAACCATAGCCTGACCCTGGCTGTTATAAGGAATGCCTAATTTATGCACAATGCCCCATTGGTTACAAAAGGCAGCAAAGGCTGCACTTGTGTAAGCGGGGCCATTGTCTGTTTTTAATTCTTTTGGGCATCCCAGCGATGCAAAGGTCCGAATACAATGATTAATAACGTGTTTGGGGGGATGCCATAATGTAGCCCGAATACGTATCAATGGAAACATGTAAATATTTCCAAGGGGCAAATGGAGGATATTGGGTAACATCATTTGCCAAATTTGGCAACATTCCATTCCTTTGGGGTTAACCCCCATAGGGAGGGAATGTGACTGCCGGCTACAAGTAGGGCACTGTCAAATGATTGCAGATGCCTCAGCCAATGTGAGGCCAAATTGTTTTATGAGCGCTTTCTTGTTTTGATGAAAATAGGAATGACTCTCCCATGGGGTGGGAGCTGTCAAGGTCAAAAGGGAAGAAGAGTTGGTAGCAGCCGTCAGCTACATCATTGCCTTCCTGGAGAGGCCCAGGGAAAGGCTGATGACTTTGGATGTAGGAAACATGAAAAAAATGGGTGCAGGTGGAAATTAACTTTTGCAAAGATAAAAAGAGCGAAAGTAATTGTGGTTCCAATGAGGGAGAAAGATAGGCCTCATAAATTGATTTCACAATCTGAGTTACATAGAGGCTATCCAAAATCAAGTTGAAGGGTTTATTTGGAAAGGTAGAAAAGGCCAAAATGGAGGCAGCAAGCTCCGCACGCTGAGCGGAAGTCTGCAGGGGGGTAATTTTGGTATACCACCGGCCATCCTGCTGCCAGGCACAGGCTCCACACGTTTTGCTTCCGTCGGCAAAAATAGTCATGGCCTGAGGAAGCGGGCGAGGGGAATATGGAGTGTGCCATCGCAGGGGAACAGTTTTCAAAAGAGCCAATCTAGGGTCGGGAGGTGCATGGCAAGAAATCTCACCTGGCCAGTTGGCGAGTGCGAATTGAAGGTTTTCCGAGCTAGCAAGTAAAGTCTCCCAAGTCGATAAAGAACAAGGGACAAAAATCGTGGAAGGTTCAATTCCGGCCAACAACTTTGTTCTGACATGGGCTTTTGTAATTAGGGCTGCAAAAAGAGCAGGTTTCTGAGAAATAGTGGATCTTGGGGTGTGAGACAAGTGAACCCATTCAATAATTAATAATTTTGAAGTTTTTTGCACCACGGCCCCCGTTGGGAGCCCAAGAGTGTTACATATAATGAAAGCTAGGGGGGGGGGTATCGTCCTGAAGACGATCCACCCAAATTTGAGCGAGAGCCTCATTTACTTCTTTTAACACTTGCTGATGTGTTTCATCTAATTTAATAATATCCGCAGGGTTTTTACCCATTGTTAATGCAGAAAACAACGGAGCCAGATGAGGGGTTGTGAGCCCCATATATGGGCGTGCCCAGTTAATGGAGCCCAAATATTGCTGCAACTGTACTAATGTGGGAGTGAGTGGCAAGTCCATTTTTGGCAGTGCAGGCACAGCACGAGAAGCCAAAAGCTTATGACCCAGGTACATATGAAAAAGGTTGTACGGTTTGAACCTTCTCTGGAGCTATATGCAGGCCGTTTTTATGGAGAAGGTTAGTCAGAAAAGGTAATGTTGCTAAAGCTGTACCTGGGGGGTCTACATGCTGCAACCAAGATATCATCCATATAGTGATAAACTAAAAAAGTGAGGGTGTGCCGTCCGATACGGCTGCAAGGTTCTATCTACAAAATATTGACACATAGTGGGACTATTGAGCATTCCCTGAGGCAGGACCATCCATTGATAGCGAGAAGCAGGTTTGGAATGATTAAATTCCGGGACGGTAAATGCAAACCATTGGCGCTCATTCTCATGGAGTGGTATAGAAAAAAAAGGCATCTTTTAAATCAATGACCATGAGATCCCACTCTTGGGGAATCAAGTTTGGATTGCGGAGGCCGCACTGTAGCGCCCCCATGGGTTGGTGAATTCTATTGACGGCCCGCAAATCATGCAAGAAACGCCATTTTCCAGATTTCTTTTTTATAACAAACACCGGGGTGTTATACGGGCTCAGGGACGGCTCAATGTGTCCCTTTTGTAATTGTTCCTGCACTAGTTCTGTTAAAGCCTTAAGCTTCTCCTGGGTCAATGGCCACTGATCGACCCAGACAGGGGTTTCAGTTTTCAAAGTTAATCGCAAAGGATCAGAAAGCAAGGCAGAAGAAGACATGACAAACGAAGTGGAAAGCAGTTACTGCAAGATTAATTTGGCATTAAATTGGTGCATGAGATCACGACCCCACAAATTAATATGGAGGGGCAAAATGACAGGTTTGATGTGAGCTACTACAGAAGAATCAAAAGAAGCAACTGGTAGCCAATGCTTACTGATTTTTGCCGTTTGGACACTGCACAAGAGAGGAGGAAGCCTTGGGTTTAGGGGGTGAATTTGGTGAGGAGGTTTCCAAATATGGCGGGGGTGTGTGTGTCCGGTTCCCCCGTCATGGCTTTTTCATGAACTTGTAAGCATTCCATGACGATCCGCCAAGTGGAAAATATTTTCGGTGGTGCCCTTGGGGGCTCATGAAAATACTTCCCTAATTTTACCCAAATGGTTGTCCGAATTGAGCCCTTTTCCGGATAAGCCGGGAAGTGTTCATAAATATATTTGAGCAAAGCAATCAACTCAGTTTTAGTGGGTATAGGCAAATTTCTTCCATTAGTTTTAAGTATAATAATTGAGGACTTGGCTAATTCCCTAAGTTTGTGGAGGTGCGCAACCTGAGGTTAGAAAATCCTGTCCCCATACTCACGAATAAGGGAGGGTGCTTCGTCCGCGGACGACCGGCCCTGGTTTGCAGAGACTTCTTCCAGTCGAGTGAGTAAGGGGGTGCCAAGAGACGTGTTCGATCCACAAATCACGTCGGGGTCACCAGTTGCGGCTTCGCACTTCCAGTGGGCCACTCATGCTCTTGGCCGAATGAGAAGGAAAACACCGGACAAATATTTCCTTGGGATGAGGGCCCCGAATGTACTTCAGAGACCTCTTTTATTAGGTGCAAACAAAGAAAAGGTGTACACAATTAAATCAAAAGGCACATGATTAACTAAGTCCAATAATAATGTTACACCGTGGCAAAAAGCTCAGCCCTAGGCGGGGAAAAGAGTGGGGAGAAGGTGGGGAGAGAGATGTGAGGAATACACGCACGGCTCACATTCCTGTGTCCGTTTGTGGTTCTTGCCAAATGATATAATTGCAGATGCCAGCGCAGCCCGCGCTGGACATCTTCGCACACAGGCTGGTACAGTTCAGAGACTAGAACTCTCTGTTTCCTAGCTGGTTTTTAATTCTAACTATCTTGATCTTTGTCTCTTCAAATAATGTTGCAGAATTTAATTCCTTTTGATTTCTTTTAGTCCCTCACAAAAATTTTCAAACCTTTAATAAGCCCGTTTTGTAATTCCAACGCAGAAAATTAACCAACCACTCTCCTAATCTAGTGTTTGTATATCCCTTTTAATGATTAAGAGATCTTGTATGTCCAGTGTAACCGCTTTTTCCATGTCATTCTTGTAGCCAATCATTTTTATATCCAGGTCGGTATCTAATTTTCCATCTTCCCTGGTACTACCTGTTCTCCTTCCATGAAGCCATCCATGCACAGGCGAGGCCATTAAAATTAACATCTGGGTCTATTGTTCAGAATGTGACCTTCACCATCTCCAACGTTAAAATGTTCTGCTTCATTCTTTTCTTGTAGATTAAGTTTAAGTGTCCTCTAAATTGCAATGTTTAGGTCCCCTTAGTTTTTCTCTAGTCCAATTTTCCAGTTTTTCATCTTATTATTTTTGTTTTGATCAAAAGCATTTTCCCACAGGAATACATTTTTTATAATTACTTCCAAAATTCTATTTCAAATGTATCCCCCACATCTCTAAAACTCCCCCACCCTCACCCAGGGCCCGTTTATGAGCAGACCCCGCCCAGTAATTTTATTGAGCACAGCACGGCAACTGAGCTCGAACACAGCGGAATTGGTACAATTGCTGGGACTCGGACATGGCATCCCACCCAAAGGTCTGGGATACCTTCAGGGGTCAAACATGGGTGGGGGGCATCCCCATGAGCCCTACTCGCATACAGGAGTCAGCGCATAGGATAATAGAGTTGGAAGGGACCTTGGAGGTCTTCTAGTCCAACCCCTGCTTGAGCCCTAGCCAATCACCAGCTCAGCACGATCACCGTCCACCACCCTAATTGAGGGGCACATATCATAGGAAGAATTTCGTGCAGGAGGTTGCAAAGTTCCATCCGAGGGAAGAGGAGACCCACACGGGACCCCAAAGGAACCGGCTGTGAGTGTCCTGGATGAGGAGGCAGAAATGACCCCGTTCAGCTGGCAGCGAGGAGGCCTCGGACGGTTCTCTTAAACTGCTGAATGGACCCTAAAATGGAGGTTTGCTGCCTCCTGGTTCTTACCTGCTGTGCTGCAACGTAACGATGGTGAGGATGGCCCCCCTCAGTATGCCGTGTAATATCACTCCACAATTAGAGAGTTGGCGTAGTGGCTGCACAAGGAGCGATGATCGAATGTGTGAGAAGGAAGAGAGTAGCAGAATGACAGAGTTGGAAGGGACTTTGGAGATCTTCTAGTCCAGCCCCCTGCACCAGCAGGAGACCCTTCGTCATCTCATTTAGCTTTTTGCTCTTTATTTTGGATTCTTTACGTTGTTCAATGTATGATTGAAATGTTCCTCCTCTCAGGTTGGAACTCACCTGGCATTTTCAAATTTGTCGTTCTGAAGGTTACTAATAACTTAGAAGCAGCTAATGAGAAATTCCTAAGAAAATGATTGGAAAGTGACATTTGCAAACTCATTGTCCTTTAAAAGTCTCTGCCACAAATGTGATCAAGATGGTTAATCCCATCATCTCCTCTGCCCAAAGCTATGGAAAAGCTCTCTCTTGTTATCTCCTTATGAGGAGCAGCTGTCCGGAGCACATGTGGGCAACTTCCCATCTTCTTCTTATCCAGAGATGATCCAAGGAGTTACCTTACTTATACCGGTATCCATCACATCTCTAAAACTCCCCCACCCTCACACATATCCCAGTCCCTCCCCACCCCACCCTGGACAGTCTCATCTCCCAAGGAGACATCGGAGGCTGCAATGGGAAGATGCCCAGATCTGTGGGGACCAAGGGTGTTTGTGAGAAAACACCCCCCCCCCCTGACTCTCAGAGGCAGGGCAATTGGTGACCCAGCCAATCAGTGTGAGTGGCGGTTGGGGGAAAGCATTGCGGGGTGAGTGAGTGAGCGAACGGCGACCGTACGGGAGAGGGGAGTGAGCGAGGGGGGGCAGTCTGCCACTTGTGTGCTGGACCCGTGTCCCTCTTGGTTAGTCTCGGCTTCCCGGGAGGTGACTCGAGGCTGGCTCCAGGCAATTACCAACGCTTCTTTGAGAGAGGGGTTTGAAGGAGGCGGTGGTGAGGCCCCTCCTTAAGAAGCCTTCCCTGGGAAGAAGGCGGGGCTTAGCAGTGAGAAGATGGAGTTTCAGGCTACTCCTGAAATTCCTCTATACCGAAGGATTTTTGAACGGGTTCTTTGAACCCTAGCTGTCCCGGAGACGACAGTGAAGGTGAGGAGAGACCCAGGACCTCAGAGATACCCGCAAATCTCTGGGGGGGGGTATTAACTCCTCGTGCCAATTCCTTTCTGGATTAGCTGCATGCTAACTGAAACTGCAGGTTGCCCCTAAGAATGCTAGAAGTGATGTCATCTGGTAAGCTGATTTTATTATCCAAGAGAGACTGTCCGCGTTAAAAACTTAAGATAACTGAAAGCAAAGAACAGGGAAATTTAGCGGCGAATTGGCTTTTTCTAATGGATTTATGGCTGGTGGTTACTTTACTTCTTAAATGCTTCAAGAAACTCCTCGACACCCTCCCCCCTCTGAATCTCCTTAAGTGGATCGTAAAATTTATTTTCTACTAATTAGCCCGTCACGATTCGACACTTTTATTACTTTACTACTCGGCTTTGTTTACAATCGCAGCCTGTGAGAGACTAAGAAGTCTGTGGAAAAAAAAAAGAGTTTGCAATTTTTAACTGCGACACACATCATGGCGTCCCAAAATACCTCTAAGATTTCATTTCAGAGACTTTTTTTCGCATGTAAAGGATTCTTTGATTCTTATCAAAGACTGGAAAGAAAATTGGATCATCTGATTTTAAAATATGAAGCAAAAACTGAGATTGTTGAATGTCTAAATGCTCCTGAAATACAAACGGAAAATGTGAGAAATGGTGTCTGGTTTATCTCAGAGGAAGAAAGGAGGGGGGAAGCTATAAAGAAGACTCATTTAAAAAGACAGGGTGCAGGAGGAATGGAAAATCCACCCTTGAGAATTAAAGTTAATTTGGAAAATTTTACAAGCCCAGGACAACATTATTATTTCATCAATGGCATCCAGAGTTCAAAGGTGCCAAAATATCTCTGTCTGGATTTGATTATGAAAACATTTGGTAAATTTATCCAACGCGTGGCAATTGGCTGGAGAAGATCTTGCTATTGGAGAGACACTGGCTGATAGATGGAGAACGTAATTTAAAATCTAGCTAAATCTGATTACCTTAATGTGTAATAGATATAGCTGAATAATGACTGATATGGATAGTAATATATATAATTTGGAACTGGCTGATAGATTGAAGAATACAATTGAAAACTAGTTAAATCTAATTGCTTTTTCTTGTAACAGATATAGTTGAATAATAATTGATATTGAAAGTAATGTATATAATGTGGAGCTGATATGATAACTAACAATTGGAAGATTATACATAAAGAGTATTAACTATAATAATTATCACTATTAAAAAACTAAATAAAATACATACAATCAAATGTTAATCAATACTGGGAAAATGTTATGATATATGATATAATTAAATATTATGGATGTCCAGCTAAAATAGGATATGAGGATTTGATGATAATAGAGGATTTTACAAATAAGTAAATGAAATGTCAGCATGTGTTATGGATTAATTATGTAATGCATAGCTAAAGATGAGGGATGTTCAAATAACCATAGGTAATTAAAACTGGAGGTATAATGATTTTGATATGGTAAATATTCGAGTTGAGATATTTGAATTAATATGAGTTAATGGAAGAGAAGCACCAAAGCATGTTGTAACCAGTTGATATACTTCTTTTTTTTTTCTTATGATAGACACCTGTGTTCTGTTTTGTTTTCCTGCCTTGTCTCTTGTCGTTTTTGTCTTTTTTTGTATTATTTTTATTTTTTATTTTAATTTTTATTTTTTATCGGTCCTTTTTCTTTTTCTTTTTCTTTTTCTTTTTTGATTTCTTTCTCTCCCACTGGTGTGGGCAGGGATTGTTCAAGATTATTACTTTCATCAATATTCCTAAATAATAATTACAGTTAAATGAAAATGGATATATAATAATGCCTTAGTTAATATGAGTTATGTTGATTGACTGTGGAGGAGATGTACCAAACTTATCTGTAATTGATTGATACATTTTCTACAGATGTAAAGAAAGATGTGTACCTGTTTTAAACTAAAATTAAAAAACATTTATTAAAATAAGAAAAAATTTCAAATCTTTAACCAGCCCTTTTTGTAATTCCAACACAGAAAATTATCCGAAAATCTCCAAATTTAGCCTTTGTATATCCCTTTTAATGATTAAGAGATCTTGTATGTCCAGTGTAACCACTTTTCCCCTGTCATTCTTGTAGCCAAACATTTTTATATCCAGGTCCAGATCTAATTTTCCATCTTACCTGGTACTTACCTGTTCTCCTTCCATGAAGCCATCCAGGCACAGCCCATCTCTCAAGGCAGAGGCCATTAAAATTATTCTTCAGAATGTGACATTCCCCATCTCCAACGTTAAAATATTACGTTCCACTCTTTTGTTGTAGGTTAAGTTTAAGTGTCCCCTAAATTGTAATGTTCCAATTTTATCTGGACCCTTAGTTATCTTCTTTAGCCTTTCGCTCTTTATTTTGCATTCTTTACATGTTAAGTTTCTGATTAAAATGTTCCTTCGCTCAGGTTTGAAGGCATTTTCAAACTTCAGACGTCAAAGATTGCTAATAACTTCGAAGCAGCTAATGCAGTGTTTCTCAACCTTGGCAACTTGAAGATGTCCGGACTTCAACTCCCAGAATTCCCCAGCCAGCTCGCTGGCTGGGGAATTCTGGGAGTTGAAGTCCGGACATCTTCAAGTTGCCAAGGTTGAGAAACACTGAGCTAATGAGAAAAGATTAGAAAGGGACATTTGCGAACCTCTGTCCTTTAAAAGCTTCTGCCACAGATGTGAGCAAGATGTTTAATCCCATGTGCTCAAAGCTTTGTTAAACCTCTGTCTGGTTATCTCCTTATGAGGAGCAGCTGTCTGGAGCACCTGTGGCCAACCTCCCGTCTTCCCCATCCTTCTCCTCCTCAGAAGGAGCCTGATTCGAGTACCTGGGTTTAGTGGGTGTGGAATTATTCTCTCCATCCAGGCCAGGCGGAAGAGTTTAGTTTTGTGCTTGGTCAACTCTACTGCTCCAGCCACAAATCCTGCTGTGTTCGAGCTCAGTTGCCGTGGTGTGCTCAATGAAATTGGTGGGCTGCATCTGGGTGAACTTGACTGGAACAGTAGAGATGACCAAGGGTTCTTTTTTATTTGGTTCAAAACAAGGCTAGAATAGGAAATGCCAAAGGGTTGCAGGAATTGGGTTTTGCTGTTTTAGAGAAAAGGACGGGGTGACATGGTAGCAGTTTTCCGGTATTTGAGGGCCTGCCACAAAGAAAACATATTTTCAAAATAAATTTATGTATATATATGTAGTGTCACAACCCCTCGTGAGCCCCAATTATGGGAGGAAGCTAACTGCTTCCATCATCTGTCAATCGGCTCGTCACAAGAGTCCATCACGACAGAAACCCAATATTTTTACGGTTGCCTTTGTTATATTTGTGTTTTATTTGTGCTGATTTTATTTATTTATCAGCACAAATAAAACACACACACACACACACACACACACACACACACACACACACACACACACACACACACATATATATAGTGTTGAAAATATATGGTCTTGTTGTATTCGGGTCTTTTCCTGTGTAAGATTGAGATTGTCTTGGCAACGTTTCAGTGAGGTCTCACTCGCCATCTTCAGGCTTTTGGGTTTTGGGCTTAAAGAGAGGCTGTGAGTTCACCACCCTGAGTTCCTTATAATGTAATAAAGGTAGGATAAAAATGTCTAATGAAGCCCCTGTCCTTCTCTGGAGCTGCTCTGCTTTGATTCATTCTTAAATGATGGTCACAAAGGGCCACGTAGGATCAACTCCTTTGATTTAGTTTGAGAGGTTCGGCTACTGCAGAGAAAAGAAGGACGGGGGAGGAAATGATAGCAGTCACCCAATATTTGAGGCGCTGCCCCAAAGAAATGGGGGTCAATCTATTGTGCAAAGCACCTGAAGGCAGGATGAGAAGCAACGGATGGAAACTAATCAAGGGAGAAGCAATGTGGAACTAAGCAGAAATTTCCCTATGGTGGGAACAAGTGACCAGTGGAAGATATTGCTTCCAAAAGTTATGGGTGCTCCATCAATGGAGGTTTTTAGAAGAGTCTAGGCATCAGTTCTCCTGCTTGAGCAGGGGGCTGGACTAGAAGACCTCCAAGGTCTCTTCCAGCTCTCTTCTACTCAGACCTTTTCCCCATGCTTCAGGCCGAGCTTGCAAAAAATGTTTTATGAAATCCATTCTTTGAAGCTGAAGACGCCCTTAATGTTTAGAGGATCCGTGCAGACCTCTGGATGGGAGTGGGCTGCATTTTGCCCCACACAGCAGCCCTCCCACCAACCCTCTTTCAAACTGTGTGTGGCCCTTCTGGTGCCCTCTGTGGCTCCGAGACCCCTTTGCCCCCCTTCTAAGCCATTAATAAGACATGCCCCCCCCCCAGGATGGCCCCCACTTGATCTGGAGCCACAAAATGTTCTTTTAATTCAGCTTCTCTCCACTTAATCCTTGGCCATCCTGGTCTAATGGGAAGGCTGGGGGCTTCTCGGCCATTGCGTCCCACAGCTGGAGAAATTGGGGGGTTCCTAACCTCAATTAGTTTTTGTGGCTTTGTGTGTTGGTCTGTGGTTAGTTTGTGTGTGGTGTAAACACAGAAAAACAGGTTGATTCACTATCCGGTTTTATTTATTTTATTTATTTATTTATTTATTTGAGGTTTGAGGGAGGTGCGAGACTCCAGGCACTGGCTATGAAAGGGGAGGCCTTAAGCTGGGAAAATAGGTGGGCAGCTTCTCTCTGGAGAGGGGGAGACACGCCAGGAGGCCACCCTCCCCCATGTCTATGCTGGCTCCTTGGGTGGGTAGGACTGGCATACATTCCCCTGTATGCCTGGCAAGGAGGAAGGAGAGCAGCCAGGTGGCACCCAGCAAGGTGTGCCAGGTCTGTGGCCGATGGGGGCATTTATTTATTTATCCATTGGTTCAGTTTCTTCAGATGCACGGAGGCCCCCATGAAGGTGCCTGACAAATTCCGTCCTTTAATGGTGAAGAGACTCCCAGGAAAGACACAGAGAGCATCTGGGAGCACCGTCTCCTTCGGGCAATCGTTTATTCCAGAATCCCCCCCCCCCCTTTGGAAGGCGCCTGGAGGCTTCCTGCGCCTGGTCTCATCCTCTCTTCCAATTCAGCGCAAAGCAGGTGGAGCTTCCATCCACGGAGCCCTCAGGGAGACCCTGGAAAGGGAAGGGAGGCCTCAGGAACCGTCTTCCTTGGGTGACTGCAGGAGGGGGGCTCCCCGCCACTCCCTCCCTCCCTCCCTCCCCAGCCATTGAAGAGCCCCCCCTTCTTGTCAGGCTGAGAACCCGAGAGAGACCCCCCTCCCCTGCAGTGAGGGGCTGCTTTGCTCCAGCCTCTGCCTTCGTGACCCCCCAGTCAGTCTAGGTGCCCATATATCAGAGTATGAATGAGTTTTCATAGACTGGAATAGGCATGGTAACCGGTAGTGGAATTCAGGTCTGGATTGCAGAAGCCGCAGCAACACAGGCCTGCCACGCTCCCTCGCCTCTGCCATTTTGGATTTTTGTGACTGCGTGTGCACAGTTCACAGTACATTGTTCTGTGGATGCATAAAGAAGAATTTACATTGACCAGCGCAGGCGTGAGTGAAGGAAGCTCCAAGGACCTTGGAGTACTCATCGCAAATGATCTACCGTATTTTTTGGAGTATAAGACGCACCCTTTTGCCTCAAAAGGGAGGCTGAAAATCTGGGTGTGTCTTATACACTGAATGCAGCATTTTTTTTGCCTCCTGAAACCAATGTATTTACATATATTGTTTTTTGGCTTAATTAATTTTATTCCTATTTTGCAGCCATTTGTAGCCCATTCCTAAGAGGTCTTTAAGGGGCGTGCATATGCCTATCATCCCTGTCCTAATGTTCCCTTGTATTCATATTTATTTCATGTATTCATAATCATGTTTATATTTATATCTGTTATGTACCATGATTCATGCTTGATGAAATAAACAAAATGAATTCTGAATTCTGAATTCTGCTGCTTGATATTGCATATAAAGAGGTTTCTTATATATCATTGAATCCTGCTGAAGTTCATTTAATTCTCTGCTGGTTGGATGTGCTGCACAAAATCTGACTCTATATTTGGGCATAGTCCAGCCCCCTTTCCTGGGGGACAGGGCTCTTCTCTTCTGGGTGGGCTGGGAGCCCACCTAGCCTGAGGGTGGAGCAGTGGGGGGGGTTCCTTTCCCTCTTCCTCTTCTTTCCACCCAGCCCTCAAGGCGTGAATGCAGGGCCTTCTGCTCCTCCCCACGTGGCCTCCTCACCCTTCAGCCTCCCCTCCCCCACACACCCACCTTTATGGCGGCAGACCACCTGGCAGGTCCACTTGTTGATGAAGTTGTTGCGGTTCCCCCCGCAGCCCCCGAAAATGAACTTCTTGCATTCTTCGGTCTTCGGGTCGTAAAACCAGCGGTAGGTTTTCTTGTTGCAAGGCCCCTCCTCAGGGGGCTCCTGGCAGTAGCCTGCAGGGCAGAAGGAGGGGATGGAGGTTGGCAACAGGCGGGCAGCTCTATAGGTGGTTTAAAAGGGGGGGGGAGGGAGGAAGACCTGGGAGTGGGAGGGAGGGAGGAATAAGAGACAGAGGACTCTCTCTGGCCTCCCCTTCCCCCAAAGCCCTCCCCCTTTCCTGGATTTGGGCATTTTGGGCTTCCATTCAGGCAGGCCCCCCTGGAAGTGGGGGGAGCCACGCAGGAGCTCCTGCTGTGCAGGGCAAGGGAGGAGAAGTGGGGGGACGCCCACCCCTCCCTTCCAGATGGTTTTAGGGGTAGATGTGTAGAAACAGAGCAAATCTGTCATTCCGGACTCTTCCCTCCGCCCCCCCTCCCAGTGTTCTCTGCCTGCCCGTCTGCCTCAGGGGACCCCCTGCCCTTCGGCCCACCCCCTCTTGAAAGGAAGCTTCAGACTCTGCTGCTGGAAAAGCAGGGCCCTGGGTTCAGGCCAATGGCCGGTGAAGCCCCATGAAGGCCCCCCTGGCTTGAGTCCCAGTCTCTCCAGGACCCCAGCCCCCCCCTCCCCCAGGAGGGCTGCCCCGGTGGGTGAGGAAAAAAAAAGGGGGGGGAGGAGGCGCAGGAAAGAGGGAAGCCTCCCCCCACCCTCTCCTGGCTTCGGAGATCAGCTGCACCAAAGGAGAAGCAAGGAAGGGGGGCTGCGTCATGCAAGAGCAGCCCCCCCCCAAAAAAAGTCTAGAAGAGGGATGCAGCTGGCTTGGGCCTTTTCCCACCAGGGCTCAGGAGACCCTTCCTCCCTAAGACCCCTGCTGCTCCTCATCCTGCCCCCCCCCATGGCCCCTCCCTGCCCAGCAGCCCGGCTCACCAGCCTCTTCGCAGAATTCCTGGCATCCCGTCAGGGACTCGTAGCTGTTCCTGTTGGTGCCGCAGCCAAAGTCGGTGTAATACTGGCAACTCTTGGTGGTGACGTTGTAGAAGAAACATTCTCTGGGGACCCTACACGAGGGAAGATATTTGGGGACGCTGCTGCAGTCTATTTCGGCTGGAAAGAGAGAAGGTTCAGGAAACTCCAAACTTGGCTCAGTTGTTGTTGCTCTGGGGTGTGGGTGTGGGGATAGAGCAGCCCCCGAATAGAGGCTGGGGGTTTCTGGGAGTTGGATCCACAAAGTTGCCCAGCTTGGAGACCCCCACCCTGATAGAATTGGCATCCGGAGCCTTGGGGGCTTCACAAGTGTCTCTTGACACAGGGAGGATCCCTCTGGCTCCTGGGCTAAAATTTATATTTTATATTTCAGCTGAATCTCAGTGAGCCTGAAGCCCTGGAGCAGTGGGAAACGTCACACCAGAATGCTGGTGCTGCACCCCATAGAATCCATGGGCTGCAAGGGACCTCGGAGGTCTTCTAGTCCAACCCCCTGCTCAGGCAGGAGACCCCAGACCATTAGACCAGCCCAATCTCTTTTTCAAAACCTCCAGTGTTGGAGCATTCACAACTTCTGGAGGCAACTTCTGTTCCACTGATTAATTGTTCTAACTGTCAGGAAGTTTCTCCTTAGTTCTAAGTTGCTTCTCTCTTTGATTAGTTTCCACCCATTGCTTCTTGTTCTGCCCTCAGGTGCTTTGGAGAATACATTGACTCCCTCTTCTTTGGGGCAGCCCCTCAAATACGGGAAGACTCCTATCATGTCACCACTGGTCTTCTTTTCATTAAACTAGACCTTCCTAGTTTCTGCAACTGTTCTTCACATTAACATCCGGTCATTTAATCAGAATACAGAATACCAGAGTTGGAAGGGACCTGGGAGGCCTTCTAGTCCAACCCCCTGTTCAGGCAGGAAACCCTCTACCATTTCAGACAATTGGCTGTCCAATCTCTTTTTGAAAACCTCCAGTGTTGAAGCCTTTGTAACTTCTGGAGGCAACTTCTGTTTCACTGATTAATTGTTCTCACTGTCAGGAAGTTTCTCCTCAGTTCTCAGTTGCTTCTCTCTTTGATTAGTTTCCACCCATTGCTTCTTGCTCTGCCTTCTGGTGTTTTGGAGGATAAGTCATCCCCTCTGCTTTGTGGCAGCCCCTCAATTGTCTTCAGTACATAACTGTCACGCCCCCCCACCCCCACCCGACCACTCAGAACTGAAAAAAACACACCAATGTATAGATTGGAGCTTCAATTCCAATGAGTCTCCAAACTGAATCAGGTTTCTAAATACAATTTCCAACCCAAATATATTAATCTTTGATTCGGAGACTTGGTGGGTCAGTCCATGCACAGAAAGAGCCGTTAGAACTCAAAGTGGTTTTCTAAGTCAGCCCACACAACATCTTACTGGACCACCTGAAGGAAACGGGGCGGGTGGTCAGATCTGGCCTGATTGGCTCCTCCTGAGTTGCACGGAGGGGGGGGGGAGACAGAACAGGGACAGAACAACAAAGGTTTCAGCTGTAAGGACGGAGGTGAAGTTGGGGAAAGTTTTCCCGCATTGTAACAGCTGGTTTGTCTCTGGCCTGGACACCATCCAGAAGCTGTGAGCGAGTCTCCTTCTATGGCAGTGTTTGAACGGAGTTGGGGGGGGGGAGGGAGGAGCATCTGTCAGAGAGCCTCCTGCACTCCCTAGAGGGTGGACTAGATCAGTGTTTCTCAACCTTGGCAAGTTGAAGATGTCTGGACTTCAACTCCCAGAATTCCCCAGCAGTGGTTAGGACAGTGTTTCTCAACCTTGGCAAGTTGAAGATGTCTGGACTTCAACTCCCAGAATTCCCCAGCCAGCGAATGCTGGCTGGGGAATTCTGGGAGTTGAAGTCCGGACATCTTCAACTTGCCAAGGTTGAGAAACACTGGACTAGATGACCTCACAGAGGATACAAACTCTTACCTTCTCTAATTCTATCAATATTTGTATCAAGCCTAGTAACACCCCGCTCTGTTCCTGGATGTTAATGTTATTAATAAAATTGTGTTATTACACTGTAAGGTAATTATTTTTCACTTGGTTTTATAACCTATACATCACCCTATAGAGGTGATGGGCAGCATAGACATTTAATCAACCAATCAATCAATCGATTGATCAATACAACCTTAAAATAACCCGCGGGCGGGCGGCTGCGACCACCTTTGGGGGGGTTTGCTCGGGGAGGGGAAAGGGAGGGGAGGCGGGGACCCTCCGTTCATCGAAGTTTTCTTCTGCACCGGGCCGGTCTCTCGCCCGAGGAGCTGACTCCGGACCTTCCCCCTCCGCTCGCCCCTTCCAGAGGAATTCCCAACAGCCGTCCGGAGTGCGCTGACTCCGGGGTGAGCGGCGTCCTTGGGAAGCCGGGGCCCCCTTCCCGAAGACCGCCGAGCCGAGCCCGGGACCCCCGAAATAAAGCCTCACTAGCCCCCGTCTCCCCCTTCTCCCGTCAAGGCATCCGCGAAGGACGGAGGGCCGCTGTTCGCGGGTCCGGGTTCAGACGGTGCGGGGGCAATCGGGCTCCGAGCAAGAGAAAACCCCCCTGGCCGAGCCATCCCATCGCCCCCCCCCCCCGCACACCATTCCCCTGGCGCTCGCCCCACTCACAGATGCTGGTGGGGAAGGAGAGCAGGGGTCTCCACAGGGCAAAGGCGACCCCCAAGAAGAGGAGGAGGAGAGGGCTGAGACCGGACATCATGGCGATGGCTGGGCGACTGAGCAGCCCCCCCATTCCCTCCCCTCCGGAGGGCCGGGCTGGGAACCCCCCTCGCCCCGCCCCGCCCGCTCCTCGCCTCCCGATGCTTCCTGCGGGGAAGGTTTCGGCGGCCGGGGGTCCGGCGGGGAAACGTCAGCGGGGGCCGGTCGGAGGGGCAGGGAGGGCGAGAGGGGTTCCCAAAGGGAGGATTAGAACTCCCATCTCCTGGCCAGTTTTCATGGCTAAGGAGAGACTCGAACACACCATTTCCCCTGTCATTCCTGTAGCCAATCATTTGTATATATCCAGGTCCATATCTAGTTTTCCCTCTCACCTGGTGGCACCTGATCCCCTTCCATGGCATCCACACTCTGCTTCGGGCTCTTATTGTAGGTTAAGTTTAAGGGTCCCCTATATTGTAACGTTTAGGTCCCTTTGGTTTTTCTAGTCCAGATTTCCAGTTTTTCATCTTATTATTTTTTGTTTAAATCAAAAGCGTTTTCATGTTCCAGTTTTATCTGGACCCTTAGTTATCTTATTCAGCCTTTTGCTCTTTATTTTGCATTCTTTACATTAAGCTTCTGATTAAAATGTTCCTTCGCTCAGGTTTGAAGGCATTTTCAAACTTCAGACGTCAAAGATTGCTAATAACTTCGAAGCAGCTAATGCAGTGTTTCTCAACCTTGGCAACTTGAAGATGTCCCGACTTCAACTCCTAGAATTCCCCAGCCAGCGAATGCTGGCTGGGGAATTCTAGGAGTTGAAGTCCGGACATCTTCAAGTTGCCAAGGTTGAGAAACACTGAGCTAATGAGAAAAGATTAGAAAGGGACATTTGCGAACCTCTGTCCTTTAAAAGCCTCTGCCACAGATGTGTGCAAGATGTTTAATCCCATGTGCTCAAAGCCTTGTTAAACCTCTGTCTGGTTATCTCCTTATGAGGAGCAGCTGTCCGGAGCACCTGTGGGCAATCTCCCGTCTTCCCCATCCTTCTCCTCCTCCTCAGAAGGAGCCTGATTCTAAGTACCTGAATTTAGTGGGTGTGGAATTATTCTCTCCATCCAGGCCAGGCGGAAGAGTTTAGTTTTGTGCTTGGTTAACTCTACTGTTCCAGCCACAAATTCTGCTGTGTTCCAGCTCAGTTGCCGTGGTGTGCTCAATGAAATTGGTGGGCTGCATCTGCTCATAAAGGGGGGGGGGGGCTGGGTGAACTTGACCGGAACAGTAGAGATGACCAAGCGTTCTTTTTTATGTATCTTTTTTTTATTTGGTTCAGGACAAAGTTAGAATAGGAAATGCAAAAAGGTTGCGTCAAACTCTGAACACCGGGGTTTGCCATAACAGGGCGGGATGGAGCCACTGCTGAGTGAGGGGGTGTGCCAGAACCGTAGAGACAGAAGCCAGCAGAGCACCGGTTACGGGGACTGCAGCATCGACAGAGACACAGACGGGACTCGGCTGCAAAGCGGGGAGGCGCGGCGAAGTGAGGGAAAGCCGCCGCCATCCCAAGCGATGATCAGCTGTTCTGCCCAACGGGCGGCTGTTCTGGGTCATGGACCGCCCGGGCGGAGCCCCGTCAGGCAGGCTGACACAAGACCGAGGACGGGGGAGGGGGGGAGGGTAGCAAAGGGGGGAGGGGCGTGGCTCACGTACATAACGCATGTTGGGAGGCGGAAGCTCCCAGCGCTGACTTTGCATCCTGACAGGCGGCTGTTTTGCTGCTTCTAGAACTCATGGTTTTTTTTTCCTGAATAATTTTATTACGTTTTAATTACAAAAATAAACTTTCCATCATTCCTTAAGCTGTGCAACCTCGTTCCTCTTTGCCCACATTTTCCACGTTCATATTAACATTAATTCCCCAAGTTTAGTATTATAATATATTAAGCATTTAAATGTTGTAAAACTCTCCATTTTTCTTCTTAACATCTTCTAGTAATGATATCATATTAACATTAAACATCATTATTCTCATCACACACATTCTAAGAGTTTTCATCTCATTTATATCTCTCTTTTAGCTTTCTTTATTTCCAAACTCCTGTTTTATTCTCCAACCATTGGTAAAAATACATTGTTCTGACCCAGCGATGTAGATTGGCTGGGGCAGCAGTTTAACTCCATGCTTTTAGGAGGTTCTTTCAGACCAAGTTTATTATCAGGCATTCTTAACAGCAAAACTTACAGTTCAGTGTTAAGATACTTTCCGTGACTTTCCGTGATCTCTCCCATCACGTAGTGTAAAAAGTCTTTCTATTCCTTTGATGAGCGATTGGCTGCCATCCCAGTTAACAAAGGGCGATTCAGAGAGGGACCAGTAATAAATCACTTTTCCTGAATTGTCTTTAAGCATCTTTGCTAACCTCGCTGGTGGCAGATGCCATCTGTAAAACATCTTATACGAATTCTCTTTATATGCAGTTGACTGCGATTTCTCCGCGGGTCGCCCATGAGGCCAATGATGAAGGAAGACACGGACACGAGTCTTCTCTCGGGATGAGCCGACCCGGAGCAGAGTCCAGAGGCCTCTTTTATTGAGCATACACAAGGAAAGGGTGGATTCACATGGTCTGTGTGGACCAATCATGGTTGTACAAGTCTATGGTATATGGTAACTCATTTACTTCCATGTAGACCTAAAGAATGCCCATAGTCAACAAATAAATCTTTTACCAGTATGCAAACTTCTAATCCCTAATTAATGTTTGAGAGTTAATCAGTTGTAACCTCTGACCTAATTAATGCTTAGAGTTAAGGGTCTGTGATTACTGATCTACTTAATGCCTAGAGTTAAGCAGTTTGTTTTACTGATCTTGTTATATGGTTAATCATTACTTCTGTTGTATACGTGTTCCAGCACAGCTATGCATGCCTACACGGATACTGCAACAGTTGACATTGTTAATTTGTAATTCCTACCCCACAGTTTCTGCCATTTCTCCAATTCTATCATGTAGCCAAAATTTTTCGCCCATCTCTCATTGTCTCTTTAACTTGATCCTCTTCCAATTTTATGCCCAATAAGTAATTATACAGTTTCTTTATTAATCTTTCTTCTGTTCCTGTTAGAATTTTATCTAATTCCATAAATTCTTTGTAAAAGCCCTGTAATTTGGCATCTTTCTCATCTCTAGACTGTATCTGCACATCTTCTGGAACTCACTGTGTGCCAGAGTCCAGCTGAATGAAGCCCATTAGCCTACAAGCATGTGGCGTTTTCATGACAACTGGATTCGGTTCGGAGTTTGGACCTTTGAGAGAGGAAGTCAGTGATCCTCACCAAATCCTTCTGACTGCTTCTTTCTCTTCCCGTGGTGTGGTAGGAGAGCAGAGGAGAGAATGGCAGAGGGGACGGTTCCAGCAGCGGATGTAGGCGCGTCGGTGGAGCAAGTGGCAGAGACGGTCCTTACACCAGAGCAAGGAAGGGAGGCAGTGCTGCCAACTAGGGGACATTGGCCTCTTCCTGGAGGCACTGGGGGCCCAGTTTGAGGATGTGACCAGTGTACACCAGGTGGCTTCTTGTGCTATGATAACGAGGCCGCTCCGCAGGGGGCTACTTCTGGGACTTCCACAGGGCCGCCGACAAGGTGAGAGGATGGCCTGAGTACCTGCTGATCCGTCATTTTAAGGTGGGCCTGGTCCAGATTTTACACCAGGTGTGTACCTATCAGGGCCTACCACACCAGTTTGCTGCATGGTACCAGGTGGTCGTAGAACCAGACGCTGAACTACGGGAGTGTCGGACTCAGGGGGAGTTTGTTGCTGGACTATGGGGAACACGGGGCAGGGGGAGGGGGTCTGATGCTGGACCATGGAGGACAGGAGAGCAACTGCCCATCGCCAGTAGAGTGGGGCCCTCACCTTCACCTGGTCTGTGGGGATGCTTCACCTTGCGGCGCCTCCCCGCTTTGCAGGCAAGCCCCATCGCTGCCTCCATCGACGCTACAGCCCTCGCTGCAACCCCCATCACGGCTCCTCCTGGAGGGTATTAAAATGCCGTTCGAGGTGTGGACAGACCGTAGAAGCCTCGCGGCATCCGGTCCCTGTTGGTCACCCAACCAGGTGTGCTTCCTATTTCTGGTTTACTTTGAAGCACATCCCTGGGGGGAGGAACTTCCTGGCAGACGCGTTGTCTAGGACAGTGTTTCTCAACCTTGGCCACTTGAAGATGTCTGGACTTCAACTCCCAGAATTCCCCAGCCAGCAAATGCTGGCTGGGGAATTCTGGGAGTTGAAGTCCAGACATCTTCAAGTGGCCAAGGTTGAGAAACACTGGTCTAGGATGCTGCAATACAACAGTTGCAGGGAGGGCCTAGTACAAGCCGTCATCCCCCCCCCTCCTCACCACAACAAGCTGCAGAACGTACCGCCCATAGACCGGTCGTAAGTGCAGATGAATCGACCCACCATTTGCAGCGTCGATGGAGACAGCGACAGGGCTCGGCTGTGAAGCGGGCAGGCTGACACAAGACCGATAATGGGGGGAGGCTAGCAAGAGGGGGGGGGCATACATAATGCGTGCTAGAAGGCCAACGCTCCCAGCGCTGACTTTGCATCCTTACAGAGAGCTATTTTGCTGCTGCTAGAACTGATAGCGTGCCAGAGTCTGGCTGAAGAAAGGCTCTTAGCCTACAAGTGTGTGGCGTTTTCATGACAACTGGCTGTGGTCCGGAGCTTGGACCTGAGATTATGTCTCATTCCCACATGTTGGCAGCTTTAGAGGGTGGAAAGGGCACCATGGGGAGATGCTCTCTTCCGGAGAATAGATTGGTACAAGGAGAGCTGGGTCAAGCACCCCCTGCAGGACGGCAACATGAGCGCCTGCTCGGGAAGCTCCCTTTGGTTCCTGGAGGTTGTTTTCAACAGCAATGAATGAATGGGAGAATAATGGGGAGGGACCCTGGGGGTCTTCTATGACAGGGGAGGCCTTAAGCTGGGAAAACGGGGGGGCGGGGGGGGGCGGCTCCTGCCTCCCCTCCCCCATGTCTGTGCTGGCTCCTTGGCTGGGTCGGACTGGCGCACGCTCCCCTGTATGCCTGGCAAGGAGGAAGGAGAGCCAGGTCTGTGGCCCATGGGGGCATTTATTTATTTATCCATCGGTTCAGTTTCTTCAGATGCACGGAGGCCCCCATGAACGTGCCTGGCAAATTCCGTCCTTTAATGGTGAAGAGACTCCCAGGAAAGACACAGAGAGCATCTGGGAGCACCGTCTCCTTCGGGCAATCGTTTATTCCAGAATCCCACCCCCCCTTTGGAAGGCGCCTGGAGGCTTCCTGCGCCTGGTCTCATCCTCTCTTCCAATTCAGCGCAAAGCAGGTGGAGTTTCCATCCTCAGGGGAGACCCTGGAAAGGGAAGGAGGCCTCAGGAACTGTCTTCCTTGGGGGGCTGCAGGAGGGGGGGCTCCCCGCCCCTCCCTCCCTCCCCAGCCTTTGTAGAGCCCCCCCTTCTTGCCAGGCTGACCTGTCCCAGAACTAGAGAGACCCCTCCTCCCCTGCTGTGAGGGGCTGCTTTGCTCCAGCCTCCTGACCCCCCCCCTCAGTCTAGGCACCCTCATTTGGGGGACTCCAGCCCCTCTTCTCATCTGGGACAGGCTTAAGGGTGAGGGTGGAGCAGGGGGGTCCTTTCCCCCTTCCTCTTCTTTCCCCACAGCCCACAAGGTGTGAATGCAGGAGCTTCTGCTCCTTCCCACGTGGCCTCCCACCTTTCAGTCCCCCCCCCCCACCGTTGCAGCACTGCACACCCACCTCTATAACGGCACTTCAACCGGCACCCCCGACGTTTTTTGAAGTTGTTGGCGTTCCCCGCACAGCCCCCAAAGCTGAATGGTTTGCACCTTTGGATCTTCGGGTCATAAAACCAGCGTGGCAATTTTAAGTCACAAGGCCCTTCTTCAGGGGGCAGCTGGCAGAGGTCTGTAGTGGGCAGAGAGGGAGAGAGGTTGGCAGTTCTATAAATGCATTAAAAGGGAGGGAGGGAGGGAAGATGGAAGGAAGACCTGGGAGTGGGAGGGAGGGAGGAATAAGAGACAGAGGGTAGGAGTAGGGGAGAGGGAAGGGAAGGAAGAAGGGGATGAAGAGGAGGAAGGAAGGAAGTAGAGAAGGAAGGGAGGGAGAAAAGAAAAGAAAGAGAAAATAAGGTGGTGTCACAGCAGGTGCGAAGGATGGTAAACAAAGCATTCCAAATTATACCTTATAACCTCTTAAATGGAATAATAATAATATAAGAATGGCAAAGAAAAAGAATAGCTATGTGAATGTATACCTAGAACTGTATGTAAGAGAATAAATGACAGTAAAAATATCAAGCATAATATAGGAAAATAATTTTTGGTCATAAGTAGCTAAGTTTAAATAAATGCACATAAAAATGGATAACGAACAAGGAGATTATGAACGCAAGATAGAAATGTATAGAAGGGAAAACACCAACTGCAAAGAAACTGATTCGGAACTGCGGTATGATATACGATGGAACTTATGGTTCCTATGTTGTTTTTAAGTCATGTGTTTGTTTCTGTTGATGTGCTTATGTGTTTAAAAGAAAAATTTATAGTAATTGTAAAAAAAAAAAAAAGGCAGGAGTTCCTGCTGTGCAGAACATGAAGGGAGCAGAAGTGGGGAGTCACTCACCCCTCCCTTCCACATGGTTTTAGGGTTAGGAAGGAAGGAAGATGGGAGAGAGATGGAAGTGAGGGAGGAGGGGAGGGAGGAGTGGAGGAAGGAAGGAATGAATTGGAGGAAGATCCTCCAACGAGGGAGGGAGGGAGGGAGCAAGGAAGGAAAGAAAGAAAGAGAGGCAGAAAGGGAAGGAAGGATGATCCTGATGAGTGAGGGGAGAGGGGGAGGGAGGGAGGAATATCAATATAGCAGTAGACTTATATACCGCTTCATAGGCCTTTCAGGCCTCTCTAAGCGGTTTATAGAGAGTCAGCATATTGCCCCCAACAATCTGGGTCCTCATTTTACCCACCTCGGAAGGATGGAAGGCTGAGTCAACCCTGAGCCGGTGAGATTTGAACCGCTGACCTGCTGATCTAGCAGTAGCCTGCAGTGCTGCATTTAACCACTGCACCACCTTGGCTCTTAAGGAATAAGGGACCCAGAAGTCTGCTCCCAGGGCAAACTGGAAATCAGGTCGGATCCTCAGAAGAGGCAGTGCACCTGTGACAGTGACATGACATGATGTCATGGAATTTTTTGGGCTTCTCCGAATGGCCACGAGGCCTGACTGGGCTTGCAGTCCCCAAACATCTGGTGGGGCCCGGTGCCCTCAACCATGCCCAGCACCCCAGATGTGCCAGGAGCTCCCCATTGGCATGCCAAGGTGCTCCCGGAGGGCCCCAGTGGCCTGACAAGTCCCAGCCATGGAATTGCTCACATTCCCACGTCTCCCTCCCCGCCCCCCCGAGAGGGTCTGGCTCTGGGTCTCACCTGTGACGGGCTTCATGCAGCGCAAGGTGCAGCCGAAGGAACAGCACTTGTCCGCCCCTGGGCAGTTGCCGTCGTGCAAACAGTAGCTCATGCACGGCACCAAGGCGCCACGAGGGCTCGGTGGGCAGAAGCCGGGCTTTTCTGCAAAACAGAATCAGCGCATGGGCTCCGTGAAGCGCCACTCGTGCAGCTCCATCAGAGACAGTGTGTGTGTGTGTGTGTGTGGAGGGGAGGGAAGGTGCAGGAAAGAGGGGAGCCTCCCCCCACCCTTACTGGCCTGGGGGAATCAGCCGCACCAAAGGAGAACCAAGCAAGGGGGGGGCTGCGTCCTCCAAGGGCAGGAAACCCCCCCCCCCCAAGGAGCTTAGCAGGAGAGGCAGGCAGCTGGGTTGGGCCTTTCCCCGCAGGGGCTCAGGGGGCCCGCCCACCCAAAGACCCCTCCCTGCCCAACAGCCGGACTCACCAGTCTGTCCGCAGTAGCGCTGGCATTCCTCGATGGTGTGGTAGCGGTTGGGATTCCCGGGGCACCCGTGGTAAACGAAAGGCTCACAGCTCTTGGAGGTGGCGTTGTAGAAGAAGCGGCGCTTGGGATCCCCGCATCGCTTGGAGTCGTTGGGGAAGGTGGTGCAGCTGCCCTCGACTGGCAAGAGAGGAGATCCGGGAAGCTCAAAATTTGGCTCAGGTGGAGGTGCTCTAGGGGTGGGGGGGATAGAACAGCTTCCTAACACGGGGTCTCCAACTTTGCCAACTTTAAGACTTGTGGACTTCAGCTCCTGGGGGGTTGGGACTTTAACTGGGTGGGGAATTCTGGGAGTTGAAGTCCATGGGTCTTAAAGAGACCTCCACCCTCATCAAATTTGCATCCAGAGCCTGGGGGGCTCCGGGGATGTCTCTTGACACCGGGAGGATCCCTCTAGATCAGGGGCATCAAACTTAAGCCCTGGTCAGGAATAGGAGGGCGGTGGGGAGAACTCCTTCTGAGGAGCATCGCAGGGGAGTGGGTGGGTGGGAGGGGGGGATCTCTGGACTGCAAGCCAAACTCCAGCCAGCCACAAGTGAGACAATCCAAGCCAACCCCAGTCTGGGAAGTCCAGACTCTGGCTGGAAAGAAGAAAGGATTCTTTCAGGTCACACCTAGGATGCCTCACTCACTTCTGTGGCCCGAAGAACTTGAGGAAGGACTTTGGCCACCAGGAGGGACGGAGAAACAGTGCCCCGGAGTTGGTCAGCATTCAAAGAAGGAAATGTTGGGAGGCAGAAGGGAAGGGAAGAAGGGGAGAAAGTGGGGAAGGGGTGATGGGAAGGGAAAGGAAGAGGAGAGGAGGGAAGAAGAGGAGAGAAGAAGAGAAGAAGATGAGAAGATGAGAAGTGAAGAAGAGGGGAAAAGAAGAGGAGAGAAGAAGAGGAGAGAAAAAGAGGGGAAGAGAAGAGGAGAGGAGAGAAGAAGAGGAGAGAAGAAGAGGGGAAGAGAAGAGGAGAGGAGAGGGCAGTGGGAGAGCCAGGGAGTAGCTGCTCTCTTCAAGCGTCTGAATAGCCGTCATGTGGAAGGATTGTTCCAAAGACAGAACAACAAACAAAGATTCAGCAATAAGGAAGGAGATTAAGGAAGGAGATAAAAGTTAGGGAAAACTTTGAGCATCTGTAGCAGCTGTTTGACTTGGAGCCCCTGGAGAAGAAGTCAGCTCTCCTTTCTGGGCGTGTTTGAAGGGGGGGAGGAAATATCTGTCAGGGAGCCTCCTGCACAAAGGGTGGACTAGATGACCTTCCAGGGCCTACAAACTCTTACCTTCTCTGATTCTATCAATATTTATATCAAGCCTAGTAACTCTCTGCTCTGTTCCTGGGTGTTAATGTTATTATAATGTTATTAATACTAATATCCTTAATTGCCGGTATGTTATTAGTATCATTATAATGTAATTAGTTGGCTTTATAATCTGTGAGCCGCCCCGAGTGACCCTGGAGGGGGGATGGGCGGCATTAGAAATCAATCAATCAATATAAGCTTCAAATAACACGCGGGGGGAGGAGCGGGGGGGCTGCGGTCCTCTTGGGCAGCGTTTGCCCGGGGAGGGGCGTGGGAAGGCGGGGACCGGAGCCTCGTTCATCGACGTTTTCTTCCTCTCCCGGATTTTGCCCGCGAAGCGGATTCCGGCGCCGGAACCGTCCGAGGCTCTTCTCCGAGTCAGGAGCCTGACGGGGTGACTCGCCGGTGGGAGCGAAGCGGCGTGATTCATCGGCCTCGCCCAACCCTCGAGCCTCGGAGTTACGCACAGCGAGCAAACGCAAACCTCACGGGAACGGAAGTGCGTGCCGGGCTCCACCGGGGCCTCGTCCGTGGCCCCTGAGCCCCGCCGGGCTGAGCCGGACCTCCCCCCTCCGCTCGCCCCTTCCCACCACCCGCTTCCGTAGGGTCCCCACTCCCGCGCCGCCTGCCTCCCAACGGCCGTCCGGAGTGCGCTGGCTCCGAGGTGGGCGGCGTCCTTGGGAAGCCGGCACCCCTGGCCGAAACCCCAAGGGCGCCGAGCCGAGCCCGGGACCCCGAAAGAAAGCCCGGCCCGCGGAGTCCCGCTCGCCGCCCTCTCCCCCTTCTCCCGTCTAGGGCTCCGCGACGGTCGAAGGACCGCTATTCCCGCCTTCAGGGAAGCGCAGAGAGCAGGACGGAGGGTTTCTGGGGGGCGCTCAGCTGTGCGGAATGGGGGGGGCGTTCGGGGCGCCTGGCCGAGGCTCCATCTGGAGGGGCTTCAGACGGGACGGGGGCTTTCGGGCTCCGAGCAGCAGAACCCCCCTCTGGCCGAAGCCTCCCGCCGCCCACCCTCCCGTCCCACCCCGTCCCTCCCCCAGCGCCCGCCCCACTCACAGAGGCTGCAGACGGAGAGCAGAGGCGCCCAGAGGGCGAAGGCGGCCCAGAGGAGGAGGAGGAGCAGGGGGCATCGACCGGACCTCATGGCGATGCTGGGCGACTGAGCCGCCTCCGACTCCTCTCCGGGACAAAAAGTGCGGCGTCCCCCCTTTCCTCCCCTCCGGAGGGCCGGGCTGGGAAACCCCCTCGCCCCGCCCCGCGCTTCCCGATGACTCCTGCGGGGAAGGTTCCGGCGCCCCGGGGTCCGGCGGGGAAACGTCAGCGGAGGCCGGGCGGAGGGGCGGGGAGGGCTCGGTGGCTTCCCGAAAGGGGCGCGGTGACCCCCCGATATCCCTCGACTCCCCACCTCACCCCGCGTAGGGCAGAAGGACCAGCCCCTCTCGGCCTCTAGGCGCGGGGGAGTCTCGCGTGGACCCGCTGACCCATTGCTGGCGGGGGATCCCCTTCCCCGCTTTGCAGAATCTCCAAGGCGGCTGTGGGGAGGGGTGTCGGCTCGCCCCACGGGCCTCGAATGCCCTGGAGGTTCTCCCTGGACGGCTCCTTGTCCGGGACGGTGCAGGGCAGGGAGTCTAACCGTGGGAACCTTGGAGGCCAAGTCTGGCAGTTAAAGTCCCGATTCCAAAGTATAGGATAGGGTCTCCTGCTTGAGCAGGGGGTTAGACTAGAAGACCTCGGAGGTTCCTTCAAGCCCTGTAATTTCTCTGCTGTTGCTCCTCAGTTCACCTAATTGCAAGGCTTGGCTGGTCACAATGGAGCCCCCCCCCGGAATTTTTGCTGAGTGGGCCGGAGGGCAGCAGCAGCCCATGGAAGGGAGGGTGAGGGTCCGTCTGGAGGCTCCTGGGCACTTTTCCATGTTTGCTCCGCAGCTTTTCTCTTTTTCCCAACTGAAAGCTAAGGAGGAGGATGGAGGTGATAAAGAAGGAAGGGGTGGGAAGGGGCCCTACCTGTTGAACTGTCAGGCTGCCAGGCAGGTGCCCCCTCCTCCCCAGGCCCTCCCCTCAAAGGGACTGCAGGGGCGTCATCCGAGGTGAGAGTCCGCTTGGGGGTTCCCAAATGCCAGAAGGACGCAGGGAAGCCCCTGCAGCACCAGGCAAAATGGGGCTGGGGGCTGGGAGGAGGAGGAAGCAGGAGGAAGAATCAGTGTTGCAATGTTGTCCCCAATTTACAACTGTTCATTTAGTGACTGTTCGAAGTTACAGCGGCCCTCAAAAAAGGGACTTTTGACCTATTCCGTTCCGTTCTATTCCAATTTCTATTCTATTCTCCTCTGCTCCGATTCCCTTTCCGTTCCGTTCCGTTCTATTCCTACAACCATTATCTGTAATGGTTGTAGGAATAGAACGGAACGGAATGGAGCCGAGGTGGCGCAGTGGTTAAATGCAGCACTGCAGGCTACTTCAGCTGACTGCAGTTCTGTAGTTCAGTGGTTCAAATCCCACCGGCTCAGGGTTGACTCAGCCTTCCATCCTTCCGAGGTGGGTGAAATGAGGACCCGGATTGTTGTTGGGGGCAATATGCTGACTCTGTAAACCGCTTAGAGAGGGCTGAAAGCCCTATGAAGCGGTATATAAGTCTAACTGCTATTGCTGCTATTGCTATCTCCCTGGTCACGTGATCCCCTTTTCCCACCTTCGGATGGGCAAAGTCAACCAGGAAGCCAGATTCACTTTGCAGCCGTGTTACCCACTTAATGACTGCATTGGTTCACTTAACAATGGTGGCAAGAAGGGTCATTCAAGTGCGACAAAACTCACTTTCCAACTGTCTCTCTTTACAACAGAAGCTCAATTGTGGCCCTATGTGCTCCAGGCTCCAAGGGGGGGGGGGGCTGCTACTTCCAGGAGAGGAGGAAGAGGAGGCTGAGATTCCCATTTGGCAGGATCCACGGGGGGCGGGGGGGGGAGCGCTGGTCAGCCCCACCGGCAGCTGGACCCTGAGAGAGGTCTCTTTTTTGAGTTAAGGGCTGGACTACAAGATCTCCAAGGTCCCTTCCAACTCTGTTATTCTGCACTGAGAGGGCAGAAGGGAAGCCCCCCCCCCTCCATCATCTCTTGGCTGCAGTCTCTCCTGCAAAGACCAGCTTGGTGGCTCCGCTCCTTTTCATCCCTGCACAATGTTTCCCCCTCGGCTGAGAGTCCCAGAGGGGCTTTTTCTTCAAGAGGCAACTGGACTTTCTGGTTTTTCTTTGAAGATGTTTTGCTTCGCATCCCAGGAGCTTCCTCAGCTCTGGCTGGATGGAGGGGAAGGGAAGGATTTAAATGCAACTGTCTGCCAGGAGCATAAATCCTTCCATTCCCCCCCATCCAGCCAGAGCTGAAGAAGCTTCTGGGATGAGAAGCAAAATGTCTTCAAAGAAAAACCAGAAAGTCCAGGTGGCCTCTTGAAAAAAGCACCTTTGGATGGCTGAGAAATCTCCATAGACCTTCTGTTGGTAGATTAAGAGATTAATGGTTCACCGACAAATGTGCGCTCAACAAAACCGCGCCAACAAAACCGTGGTGAGAAAACTGGGAGTTCGAAATTGCGCCGACGAATGAGCGCAGAAGCGCGCCAACAACAGCGCGCCAACAAAAGCGCGCCTTCAACGAACAATTAATAACAACCCAATAACCCTAACCCTAACCCTGAACCTAACCCTTACCTTAACTTAAATCGCGCTTTTGTGGGTGTGGTTTTGTGGGCGCGTTGTTGTTGGTGCATTTATGACATTGCGGTTTTCTCGTGGTTTCGTCGGTGCGCTTTTGTTGTGCGCGCATTTGTCGGGTCACGGAGATTAATAACTTCCACTAACGTTGAGGAAGTTCCTGGTGATTTTGGAACAGGTGGCAGAGAAAGGAGATTTTGCATGGAGAGCTCTAAGGACACAGGGGTGAAACACATACGTATCTATGCGCATAAGCAGCCTTCATGCATGTAATGTTTTTCCTGCCGTTCTGTCCCCCCCTCCCCCCCCTTGCTGCTTCTCTTTTATTTCTGTTCTGCTTAATTAAAGGCAGAAAATCTGTCTGCTTTGGCTCATTGTCTCTCATTGACTAGACTCTAGACCAGTGTTTCTCAACCTTGGCCACTTGAAGATGTCCGGACTTCAACTCCCAGAATTCCCCAGCCAGCGAATGCTGGCTGGGGAATTCTGGGAGTTGAAGTCCGGACATCTTCAAGTGGCCAAGGTTGAGAAACACTGTCCTAACCACTGCTGGGGAATTCTGGGAGTTGGAAGTCCGGACATCTTCAAGTGGCCAAGGTTGAGAAACACTGATCTAGACTATCAGAGAGTAGCAAGGCCTCTGTGTCCATCCCAGACTTACTCTGGAGTAAACCCTTTGTAGGGACTGAGTGTCAGGAGTTTTTGTCTCAGAGAGAGGCTTCCCCTGCACATTCTCTCTGGAAAGCCACATTGGGGAACGATGCGCTGCATCTCAGCCCCTCTTCCTCTGACTTGGAGGGGGGGATGGACACACAGGTGGGGAGGGGAACCCCCAAAGTGGCAGAAAAAGACAGCTGAGACCAAGATTGCAGCTGGAACCGATGCTTTATTGCAGAGAAAAAGGAATGAGCCCAGGGTGGGGTTTGGGGGGGAGGGTCTCCAAGGTGGTCCAAGGCAGAAGGAGAATCTTTGGGTCAAGTGGGAACAGTAGTTCCAATTGTGGTGGGTCTCCCCGTTGCTGATCCTGTAAAAACAAGCATTCAGATGTGAGCTTTCTGCCCAGAACGGCCTCCGGTGTTTCCCCCTGCCTCATCTTACAACCATCTCAAAATCAGGAGGAATGGCCTGATTGGGAGAGAAGGGAAGCGATGGGGCAGCCTCCCCCCTTGGAGTTCTGGGGCTCCATGACTGAGGGTTTCAAGCAGAATACAGGATTCAGAAGAACACAGTTGGAAGGGACCTTAGAGGTCTTCTAGTCCTGCTCAAACAGGAGAACCTACACAATCTCACACAAATGGTTGTCCAATCTCTTCTTGAAAACTTTCAGTGGTGGAGCACCCAGGACGTCTGGTGGTAAGTTGTTCCACTGGTTAATTGTCCTCATTGTCATGAAATTCCTCCTTGGTTCAAGCTTGTTTCTCTACTCGATGAGTTTCCCTCCGTTGCTTCCTGTCTTGTTCCCAGGTGCTTTGGAGAATAAGTTCAGCCCCTCCCCCCACCCTAATTGATGGGCAGATATCAGAGGAGGCAGGTAAGCTCCCCGTTGGGAGCGTATGTTCAGCGAAGCGTTGGGAGAGTTGTGTTGGAGAACACATAAACCAGCATACAGAGACACTGCAGTTTAAGTAGGCTTTTACTTCCGTGAAAATAGAGGTATCAGAGTCCATCAAACAGTCCAAGTCATACACGGATAAGACAGTCAGTCATCAACGCCTTTCAGTTAAGGGATAATCCAAATAACATAGTCCATAATCATACAAACAGTCTGGTACTCAAAGTTTGCTAGCAGTTGCAAAACTTACAATAGCTCACGGCACTTTCTAACAGCCAGCTTCCAAAACACTCAGATCAGATCAGCCCCAGCATCTAACAAAACAGAGAACTAACAGTCGTTCTGGCTCCCTCTTATGGCCGATTGAGGAAAACAGCGACCAATCACATTTTACAGTATGATTTAAAGAAACAGGGGGAGGAAGACAACTCTCAGGTCCTTGCTGCTCTCTGAGCTTGATGATTTTCTTACAGACATTTCATGTCCCAACTAGGTAACATAATCAGTGCTACAATGAAATGAGAATATAATAACAGAGTTGGACGGGACCTTGGAGGTCTTCTAGTCCAACCTGCTGAGAGATTGAGGTTTGCCCTCTGGTTATATATAAGTCGTTTTTGGCGATTCCTTGGTTAGGCTGTTTGATTCTTTGCCTAGTGTTGATCTGGATGTTAATCTCTGCTTATTCGGGTGCCGATTGCTGGTGAGGGAAAAAGTTTTAGTTTTAAAGCTTTTGAGAGCCTCTTTCGAACACTATCTGGGTGTTATTTACCTGTTGACGGCTGATTTCTCTGGGTGCCAGCCAGGAATTCCCCAGCCTTTGGGGGCTTTTGGAGTGGTCACTCTTTCCCAGTGGAGATTCCGGTGAGGTCTTCCCTCAAGAGCCGAGGTGGCGCAGTGGTTAGGGTGCAGTACTGCAGGCCACTTTGGCTGACTGTTATCTGCAGTTCAGCGGTTCAAATCTCACCGGCTCAAGGTTGACTCAGCCTTCCATCCTTCCGAGGTGGGTGAAATGAGGACCCAGACTGTGGGGGCGATATGCTGACCCTGTAAACCGCTTAGAGAGGGCTGAACGCCCTATGAAGCGGTATATAAGTCTAACCCCGTGGAGATTCGAACTCTCACCACCCTCCAGGCCTTCCGCACAGCCCTTAAAACCTGGCTGTTCCGACAGGCCTGGGGCTAAAGAACCGTTGCCCCCGTCTCGAATGGTATGACTGTTGTGTGTTTTAAACCATGCATTGTTTTGTGTTGTTTTTAATTTGTCTGTATCCCCCCCTTCCCTGGTTGAGTTGTGAGCTGCCCTGAGTCCCCTTCTGGGGAAAAGGGCGGCATATAAATAAAATCAACAACAACAACAACAACAACAACTGCTATTGCTATTGCTATTGTTCCCACATGTTGTGCAACGGAGGAATTTTCCCCAAGGCTTCTGAGCGAGAGTTGGTGTTTTTATTTTTCTTTCTGTTCGTGGGTTACTTTTTGTACTTAATCCTTGACTTCCCTCTCATTGCAAGGCATCATCTTCTACATTCCAGGCTAATGACCGGTTGGGCCTTTAGATGTGGGCCCTCGTAACTGGTTAAGCAGGACCTTTAGCAATTATAGTAGTTAGACTTATCTACCGTTTCATGGGTCTTTCAACCCTCTCTAAGCGGTTTACAGAGTCAGCATATCACCCCCAACAACAATCCGGGCCCTCATTTCACCCACCTCGGAAGGATGGAAGGCTGAGTCAACCCTGAGCCAGTGAGATTAGAACCGCTGAACTGCAGATAACAGTCAGCTGAAGTGGCCTGCAGAGAGCATTCTGAGGCAATGGGGGTGGGAAAGGTGGACTTCTCCATCAGCCTTGGCCACCCTGTGTCCAGCCCCCCCCACCTTACAGGAAGGGTCTTGGGGTGACATATTTGGGCCAATCTGTCACAGCATCACTGAGACCAAAAGTCTGTAGAGATTCTCTGTCATCCAAGGTCCCGGTTGTCCCAAAGGTGTTTTTTTTCCAAGAGGCAACTGGACTTCCTTGTTTTTCTTTGAAGATGTTTTCCTTCTCATCCAAGAAGCTTCTTCAGCTCTGACTAGGATGGTGAGGAACGGAAGGATTGATACTATAGCAATAGCAATAGCAGTTAGACTTATATACCGCTTCATAGGGCTTTCAGCCCTCTCTAAGAGGTTTACAGAGTCAGCATATTGCCCCCAACAACAATCTGGGTCCTCATTTCACCCACCTCGGAAGGATGGAAGGCTGAGTCAACCCTGAGCCGGTGAGATTTGAACAGCTGAACTGCAGATAACAGTCAGCTGAAGTGGCCTGCAGTGCTGCATTTAACCACTGCGCCACCTCGGCTCTAACCGAGGCTTCCTGATACAGTAAAAAGCAGGCGCTTCGTCCCAAAACCCCTCTTTTTATTTCATCTCCCGTATTGAGTCCAAAACAGTTTGTAAAGAGTCTGACAGAAGTCTGCCAAAGTCTTTCGGGATAAGGCTGATAAGCGCCCACCTTTATCTCCCTTGAAACACTGCCGAAGACTTAATTGGCAGTTAGCTTTGCAAGGCCACACGGAGCACAGAGTCAGAATGGAGCTTCAGAAGGTAAACTGACCAGCACGAACCAAGTTGCTTCCTGCAAAGGTTCATGTGCCTTTGCCCCTCCTTTACGTCCTATGGGAGGGGTCAATCACCTCCAAGCCTTACTCCCGAGTTGTCCCTTCTGTCTTAGCTGTTCTTGCCTTCTGGCAGCTCTGCGCATGCGTACACTGGGAACAAGGGGAGCCTGTTCCTCTGCCTTGTTGATGTCCGACTCTGGAGGCTCCGGAGGCAGCACATAACTCCCAGATGCCCCTGGCCCCCTCTCTGCCTCCGACACAGAGCCCTCACCCGAGCCTTCCCCAGACTCCAGGACTGGCCCATCTTCCTCCCCAACCTCTTCGCTTCCTGACTCTACTGCCAGCTCCGCAGGCTGCCAGCAGACCACAACAGATGGCCATTTGCTTCCCTTTAGAGCAGTGTTTCTCAACCTTGCCAACTTGAAGATGTCCGGACTTCAACTCCCAGAATTCCCCAGCCAGCGAATGCTGGCTGGGGAATTCTGGGAGTTGAAGTCCGGACATCTTCAAGTGGCCAAGGTTGAGAAACACTGCTCTAAAGAGGGTCCTTGAAGCACCTGGAGGTTTATCTGTGTCCTCAGGGTCACCTGAGTGGCGCAAATGGTTCCTGTAGTTCTTCCATCGTCCCCCACTATCTTGTCAGAGCTGAAGAAGCTTCTTGGGGTGCAGCCCTCTCCGTGCCTGCATTGGGCCGAAGCTGCCAAGCTGTGAGTCACCCCTTGAGTCTGGGCTCCTGGGGTAAGGAACGGCCTCCAGCTGGCTGTCTGGTGGATGAGTCAATATTTGGTCAGCCTTCCTGAAGCAGCTGCCAACAGCTCTTCCTCAGACACATATTGCGCTAGGCTAAGTAGGCATATCTAGGGACGGTTGGCCAACAGGGCGCGTCATCTCCTTTCCGTGACTCTGGCGTGACGGATGGGGTCCCTGCCGCTCTCAGGGCTTCTTCCAAGGGGGGAGGGGGTTGCCCAGGCCTCCCTTCTGACAAAGGGGGTCTGGAAATGTGAGGAAAGATCCATACAAGCCCTCCTTGCAGGCAGGGGGACAGAGAAATAGAAGGACAGAGCTGGAAGGGACCCTGGGGGTCTTTTTTATTTTTTATTTTATTTTATCAATCTCCTATATACATTCACAATTATATGATTTCATAACTGTTATTAATAATATGTATTTATAACAATTTTTCCCCCTGCAGTTGACAATATACTTGAAAATTGCTTTCTTACCATCCCATAGTTCCATCTTATCTTACAACAGTCCTACTTCTTCTTCCCTCCCTCCCTCTTTCCTTCCCTCGTTTCTTCTCTCCTACTCTCCTTCCTTCCCTCCTTCCTTCCCTCCCTCTTTCCCCCTTCCTTCCTTCCTTCCCTCCTTCCTTCCTTTCTTCTCTCCTTCTCTCCTTCCTTTCCCCCTTCCTTTCCTCCTTCCTTCCCCCCTTCCTTCTCTCCTACATTCCCTCCTTCCTTCCCTCCTTTCTTCTCTCCTTCTCTCCTTCCTTCCCTTCCCTCCCTCGAGCCGAGGTGGTGCAGTGGTTAGGGTGCAGCACTGCAGGCTACTTCAGCTGACTTGTTATCTGCAGTTCGGCTGTTCAAATCTCACCAGCTCAGGGTTGACTCAGCCTTCCGTCCTTCCGAGGTGGGTGAAATGAGGACCCGGACTGTTGTTGGGGGGCAATATGCTGACTCTCTGTAAACTGCTTAGAGAGGGCTGAGATCCCTATGAAGCGGTATATAAGTCTTAACTGCTATTGCTATTGCTATTGCTATCGCTATGCTATGCTTATCTATCTATCTATCTATCTATCTATCTATCTATCTATCTATCTATCTATCTATCTATCTATCTATCTATCTATCCATCCATCCATCCATCCATCCATCCATCCATCCATCCATCCATCCATCCATCCATCCATCTATCTATCTATCTATCTATCTATCTGCAATATTGCAGGTTAACTCTGCTCACTGCCAGGAGTTCATTCCTGGTTGACTCAGCCTTCCGTCCTTCCGAGGTGGGTGAAATGAGGACCCGGATTGTTGTTGGGGGCGATATGCTGACTCTGTAAACCGCTTAGAGAGGGCTGAAAGCCCTATGAAGCGGTAGATAAGTCTAACTGCTATTGCTAACTGCTATTGCTATCGCTATGCTATGCTTATCTATCTATCTATCTATCTATCTATCTATCTATCTATCTATCTATCTATCTATCTATCTATCTATCTATCTATCTATCTATCTATCTGCAATATTGCAGGTTAACTCAGCTTACTGCCAAGAGTTCGTTCCTGGTTGACTCATAAGTCTAACTGCTATTGCTATTGCTATTAATTATTCGCACTGTCAGGAAGTTTCTCCTTAATTCCAGGTTGCTTCTCCCCTTGGTTAGTTTCCATCCGCTGCTTCTTGTCCTGTCTTTGGGTGCTTGGGAGAATGGGTGGACCCCGTCTCCTAGCCCCTCAAGCATTGGAAGGCTGCTACCTTGTCAGGTGAGGTGAAGGAGGCACCTGCAGCCTCCTCCATCCTCCCTCTGCCTGTGGCTCACTCCCTACCTGTGTTCATCCAAGGCTCTTGAACCAAATCGGCTGAGACCCAGCGACAGGGTCCCACGGAAGACCCCCAACGAAACAGGCTAGAAGTTCCTCAAAGTTTCCGTTTTACTAGAGATGTCGTATTGGCACATCTGGGAAAACTCCGAATCTGAAAGGCTCCAGGTTTTCCCCACCCAAAAGAAAACCCAAGAGCCTTCCCAGCACCTACCGGTCCATCCCATGGTCCAATCAGGCACCGTCCCACCTCGAGAGGCCTCCTAGTCACACCCCTCCAGGTGCAGGGCAGAACGTCCTTGACTCCCGGAGAAAGGAAAGTTATTATGACTGTGTATCTCCCATAGAACCGCCCCCCCTCCCAGTTTCCCACAGATTAAATGTGGCAGACCTGAAGATCCAATGCCCAAGACGGCCTCCAGGCCTGACACCCAGTTGCCTTCTCTGTGCCCCATCCAAGCTTTGGCCAGGTGCCCATTCGGGGAAGCTCTTGGCCAAGGCCCACAAGAGACGGGGTGAGGCGCCTGCCCTAATCCCCCTTCTACACAAGTAGCTGGGATGGAGACAATATCTTCCATTGTGAAGGAAGAGGCTGGTTGGCTCCCCTCCAGCGTCTCCTGTGGCTTTGACCACAGAATTACCTGTCTCCTCCTGATCCTCTTTGCCAGCCTATCCTCTCCCTTCCGGCACCTCCTCCCCCCACCTTGCTGCCCTTCACCCCAAGGAGACTTCCTGCCCTGCAAGGTGGGGACTTCCTGGTGTCCACAGAGTGGAGATTGCCAAATGTTTCCTTGTCTGATGTTTCCTGGTCCCTCTGTGAGACGGTGGGGAAATTCTCGACCTGTGGCCTCTTCCCATTTTCTTTTCAAAGACAGCGGGCACTTGATTCCCAGGATGTGGGCAGCAGAAGCCTCCTGCAGAAAATGGAGACCATTCCCAGAAAGGAAAGAAGAAAAGTAGAAAGGAGAGAAAGGAGTAATAAAGGAAGGAAAGAAATATAAGACAGATGGAAAGAAGGAAGGAAAATATGAAGGAGAAAGTGGTGGAAGGGAGAAAGGAAGGAAGGAAGAAGGAAAGAAAGAAGGAAAAAGGGAGGACAATATAAAAGGGAGAGAGGAAGAGAAATGAAGGAAGGAAGGAAAATAAAGAGAGGAAGGGAGAGATGGAAGGGAGGAAGAAGGAAAGAAAGAAGGAAAAAAGGAAGGAAAATATGAAAGTGAGAAGGAACAGAAAGAAATGAAGGAAGGAAAATAGAGAAAGAGAGATGGAAAGAAGGAAGGGAGGGAGGGAGGAAGGGTATTGTCAGCCAACCAACAGCCCTTTCATTGGCTTTTGTGGTGAATGCAGAGGAAGGGGGAGCTTAAGACAGGTGTGGCAAAACAAAATGAGGAGTGGGCTCTGAAAGAGCATGCACTGAATGCAGTGGGCAGGGGTGGTGGTTTCTGCCCCTTCCAGAGTAAGCAACATGATGGCCTCTTTGAAGGTCTCCAGCCAAGGAGGGACCCTCAGCCCCTCATCTTACCTGGAATTCTAGATTTCATTATTAGCATTTTAAAAAGCCACATTGGCACTTTTTTTGTGTGCCACTCTTCCTTTAAGTTTAGGCTTGTGTTATAAGTTCAACAAAACATGTTTTTTTCCCCTTTTGGGCCAAAGCCAACAATTTGGGATGCAAGAACCTGTCTTTTTAGCACTAAACAGTAGAGAGCATGTTCTGAATGCACTTGCAAGCTTTAAGAAAGACCCAGCTGGGAAGGAGTAAATGCCACCCACCCATTTCCCCCCTGGGGAACGTTATCTAGAACCGATGCTTTCTATTGTTCCAGCCTCAGGTCTAAACCCAGAGCCTTTTATTGTTTGATCGCTGCTCTCTGACGTCTCACACAGAGCGACAAGCGCATGCACCATTTGTTCCTCTGGACTACAAATAGACTTCTCTCCCCCCCACCCTTTAAGTGCATTTTCCTGGCCTGGATTACTTGGTGACTCATCTTTTGAGGTGGGCAAGAAAGCCCCTTTGTAAAGATCACAAATTCAGGGATCTAATTCTCATCAGTGCAATGCCGGGGCCTGGAGGCCACCCTGACACAACTCCTCCATTGCTGAACAGCCCACAACTTAGGTAATTCCCCCCCAGGCTTAGCTGAAATTCTTCCATGTAGTAGTAAAATTAGTAGACCGGTAAAATTCTCTGGACATAATATACTTTGACTTCAGGAAGGCATTCGACAAAGTAGACCACAACCTACTTCTTGGTGAGCTGGAAAAAAGGGGGATAGATAGCATCACCACCAGATGGATTTGTAGTTGGCTGACAAACCGTACTCAATGAGTAATCCTTAATGGGTCTACGTCTGCATGGAGGGAAGTAAGCAGTGCGGGTGGCATGAGGTTCCATCTTAGCCCAGGACTCTTCAACATCTTCATCAATGGCTCAGATGAGGGAATAGAGGGGGAACTCATCAAATGTGCGGATGATACTAAGCTGGCAGGAATAGCTAATAAGTTATTGATGAGTTCCCCTTCTATTCCCTTATCTAAGTCATTAATTATTAGTAATAACACCCTAGAAGATTGGCTGAAGATCCAGATGGATCTGTATTTCTATTTAGAAATACACCAAAGGGAGGAGTAGAGGGATAGAAGAAAGAGGGGTAGAGAGGGTGGGAGAGAGGATTGGAGGGAGGCTGAGATGGAAGGGAGGGAGTGTATTGGGAGAGAGGAGTGATAGAGGGGGAGGGGAAGTAGGGTAGAGGGGAATGTTGGAGGGAAGACAGGAAAGTTGGAGGGGGGGTGAAAGAAAGAGGTGTATGAAGGGTTGAAGTGGTATATTGGGTTTGTATTTTGGGGGGTATTGTTGACAAGGATGGCTGTGTTTATTGTTCAATGTTATATGGCCCCGGTTATGCACAGTATATATGTGACTGTATGAAATGAAAATGAAAAATAAAACATATTTACACAAGATCCAGATGGATCTGGACAGACTTGAACACTGGGCTCTATCTAACAAAATGAAATTCAATGCAGAGAAAAGTCTTAACACTTAGACAAGAAGACCCAAAAGAACCCACACATCGACTGGGTGGAGCCAGGCTTAATAGCAGGGACTGTGAGAGGGATCTTGGGCAACCATGACTGAGAACCTCCATAGACATCCTCTTGGTCTTCACATGGTCCTTCCGTTGAGGCAACCCAGAAGGACATTTGCTTTTCTGTGGTGGCATCTTGTAGCTGGTTCAACTTGGTTCCATCAAGATTCTTTTGTCCAGGACGGTCTATACCCAATCTTGCTTTTTGATTTTCCCCACCCAGTGGAAGCCTCTGCAGTTGCCTCCACTGAAACTCACTTGGTTGGTCTCTGCCTCACGGATCTGAGCCCTGGTTCTCAACACTGAAAGCTTGAAACTTTAGAAAGAGCGCAGAGGAGAGCCACAAAGAGGCTAAAACACACCAAGAAGGGTTGCAGGAACTGGGTATGTCTAGTTTGATGAAGAGAAGGACTATGGGTGACAAGATAGCAGTCTTCTGATACCTCAGGGCTGGCCCCAAAGTATTCTCCAAAGCACCTGAAGGCAGGGCAAGAAGACATGGGTGGAAACTAATCAAGAAAGGAAGCAATCTGGAATTAAGGACAAACTCCCTCAAAGTGAGGACAAGAAATCAGTGGAAAGGCTTCCCTCCATAAATTGTGGCTGCTCCATCACGGGAGGTTTTCAGAAAGAGATTGGAGAGGCATTTGCTTGAAATGGTCGATGGTCTTTTGCTTTAGCAAGTGGTTAGGCTAGAAGATCTCCAGGGTCCCTTCCAACTCGGTTATTCTGTAATCTTATCCAATATTATCTCATTCACACTTTTGGCCACCAGGATTTTATGATCCTTACGGTTTCTCATGATAAACGCAGGTTCCATTGTGTCATGCTGCACATTATCTATTTGGCTGATGCAACCTCTGGATTAGCCGCAGGGAGAGAGATTCCCCCAATGCCAGGAATGGCATTCTGCCTCTTCTGGCTGTTTCCCCCTGATTCTTCCCCATAGGATGCTCTCATTGTCCCGTTGAGCCTGTGAAAAAAGTTGTCAGAATCAACGCTTGGATCCCGGAGGTTTCCCAGGTCCATGTTGGGCTCCCAACGTCCTGTGGATGGTCAAGGAAACATTCAGTTGGCAAGAATCTCCCCAACTTTGGCTCCCGGAAGAGAAGGGAGAAAGGGCCCCATCTGCCCCCCCCTTTCCCCCACTTATGATCCAGAAGGGTCTTTTCATGGGTGGTGGTGGGGGGTCAGGTCCTCTGGTGTGGGAATCTTCACACCAGAATCCAAACCAGCAGCCTCTTCTTGGGATCATCTCAAGAGTCTGGGGGCCAAGAGAATCTCTTATGATCCTGTTAGGGATATTGGACGAGGGATTCTGGTTCTCCTCCTGCCCACCCAAACGCCATCAATGAGCAGAGACCCCCTGGGGGTTTCCTTCTGGAGTCAAGACGGCCTCCAAGATGAAGGGTGATGAACTAAAGGCAGATTCTCCTTCTGGTGGCCACGAGCTCTGTCTAGAGAAGAGGAAGCAAGTTGACCAATGAAAAGGTCAACTCTTCATTGTTCAGAGGATAGAGGTGCAACTGATGTGCCTTTTAAAGTGAGGGGGGGGGCTATGGCTTCCACTTCCTGCCCCTCAAAGAAGTTCAGTTCTTCTTTGTCTGTATAACTCCTTTTCTCTCTCTCCATCCCATCTCTCTCCATTTATCCATCTCTCTCTCTTTTCATGATCCATCCATCCATCCATCCATCCATCCATCCATGCCATCTTTCTCCATCTGCCTCTTTCCACCTTTCCAGCTCCCTTCCTTCCTCCCTCCCTTCCATCCTTTTATCTCTCTCCATCTACCTCTATTCATCCATCCATCTCTTTCCATCCATCCATCCATCCATCCATCAAGCCCTCTCTTTCCATCTGCCTCTTTCCACCTTTCCAGCTCCCTTCCTTCCTCCCTCCCTCCCTTCCATCCCTTTATCTCTTTCCATCTACCTCTATTCATCCATCCATTTCTTTCCATCCATCCATCCATCCATCCATCCATCCATGTCTCACTCTCTCTCCATCCATCCATGTTTATTCATCTTCCTCTCTCTTCATCTATCCATCCATCCCTTTATCTCTCTCTCCAATTACCTTTCTCCATCCAACCATCTCTCTCTTTCTATCCACCCACCCACCCGCTCATATAGAACAAGATCAGGGGACAGATGTGGCATGAATTGGGACCATCAACAGTGCTAATTCTGCTGGCTCTAAAAGACATTCCAGAAGTTCACAAATAAAGAAAAATTAGCAACTAGGGAATGCATTAGAGAACATTACGGGCTAACGCGATACATTCTAGATCAAAGCTGGTCCTTGGCAGTTATGATTGGCAGGTTACAGATCGCAGCTCTGCTGCCAGGGGAATGCTGGGAGTTCACCCGCCTTAAAGTAGCTGAGGTGGGGAACCCCTGCCAGGCAGCCTCTGCCCAGCCCAGGTGGGGCCGGCCCTCCCGCTTAACCGTAGCGGCTGCAGGCTTTCCGGCACTCAGGCCAACTTTCGAAATTGTTCTCGTTTCCTCCGCATCCGGTCCAGGAGAAGGGCAGGCAGGCCTTCTTCTCATAGTCAAAGTACCAACGCTCCTGCAGGGTGTAGCAGAGGCCTCCGTCCGGAGGGAGGATGCAGATTCCTGGACACATAAAACAGGAAGGAGCAGATGGCAGGGAGAACAAGGGAGCCCCGGGTTCGAAAGCTGGGAAAAGAAAGGGGGGGAGGGAGGCGGAACCCCCAGCCTTCCTGCCCCTCCCCTTCGGCTGACCTCACTCACCAAGGTCTCCAGAGGTCATGCCGAGGTTGGCCCAGAGCACCAGGGAAGCCTGGAGGAGGAGGAGGAGCACGGCCACGGACCTCATGAGTGCAAGGAACAGAATCCAAATCTTGCTCAGGCTGAGGTCCGGTCACTGAGCCAGGACTGAGTTTCTGAACTCAATAATTCCTAGGAGAGAAACAAAACCAGAATTGTGAACTCCTGGGTGCTCTCTGAGTGTTGTGATCTTCTTACAGACGTTTCATTATAAAACATCTGGGCTGGGGCCCTGGAGTAGAGGAAGAGGAGGAGGAGAAAGAAGAAGAAGAAGGAGGAGGAGGAGGAGGAGGAGGAGAAGAAGAAGAAGAAGAAGAAGAAGAAGAGGAAGAGGAGGAGGAGGAGGAGGAGGAGGAGGAGGAGGAGGAAGCAGAATCCTGCTCAAGCAGGAGATCCTCTACCATTTAAGGAGAACTGTGGGGTCCTTGGTGCTCTCTGAGCCTGGTTGTTTTCTTGCAGATGTTTCATTACTAAACTAGGGAGCAACATCTGTGCACAGCCACAACTATTCTTCAGGATCCAATCACGGTCAGTCACTGGGACCAGAGGTTTTGTCTTCTAAGCTTTCGGACTTGTTGCTCTTCTTGTTTTCTAGTTTTTCTCGCCCTGTAGGCAATCGTGAGGCCTCTTGTGTATGTTTTCATTGCGTCCCAGAGATTTTGAATTGAGGTGTCTTCTTTTTTTATTTATTCTAAACAATAGTTTTAATTCTTTCTCCAGCATTTGACTGTATTCTATTTCATTTACAATATTTGAATTCATCATCCGTCTTTTTCTTCTTCTTTGACCTTTCCATCTTAATTTTATTGGATTATGATCTGCCCATTCATTTGCTTCTATTTCAATTTCATCTAACTGATTACATAGACCAGATGAGATCCAAGCCATGTCAATTCTTGATAGGGACTGGTGGGGGTTCGAATAAAAGGTATATTGCTTTCTTGTTTTGTGCCTTTCTCTCCAAATATCTTGTAATTTATATTCCATTGCCATCTCAAAAAAGGATTTGGGTAACGTATTTTTTGGTTTTATTTTTATTTTTGCTTTCGTAGTCCATTTTTTTAATCCACTATTGCATTATAATCCCCAATTAAGCAAATATTTTCATATTCTAATTTGTTTATTTTGCTGTGTAATTTCCTATAGAATTCCTCTTGTTTCTGATTTGGTGCATATATGACTATTAATAATATCGTTTTTTCTTTTGTCTCTAATTCAGTCATTAGCATCCTGCCTTCTTCATCAGAACAGACTTCTTTGGAGTTTATTTTTTCCTTTATATAGGTTGCTAACCCTCTTTTTTTAATCTGTATAAAATTTCCCTAGTTTTTTCCCCCCCAGTAAGTTCCTATATTCCCTTTTAATATGTACTTCCTGTATACAGGTTATATCTACCTTCAGTTTCTTAAGTTTCTTAAACATCTGGGCTCTTTTTTTTGGTGCATTCAGTCCATTCAAGTTTATCGAAATAATTGTTATTTCCTGGACCATCTGTAGATGGGGTGTTTTTTGTTGCTTCTGGTTTGTATCTGACTTTTCCCTCTCGCGCCTTCCTTTTCTGCTCTCTCTGTTCTTCTTTCCTGTTTCTTTCCTTGTCTTCTGATGTTTCTTCCTCTTGACTTCTACTTTCTAGGTCCTCTTTACTTCCTTGTTCTTCTTCTCCTGTGCAGTATTTTTCATAGAATTCCTGCACTTCTTCTACATTCTCTATCTTATATCTTTTTCCTTGCCAAGATACCAGTACGCCTTCTGGTACCAATCATCTGTACCTTATTCTGTTTTTATTTAACGGATTTGTTAAAAATTGGTATCGTCTACATTGTTCACGAATTCTCGTGGAATCTGTTTAAGCGCGATCAACTCTTTTCCCTGGAATGTAATCGTCCCTTCTCTGGTTTTTTTGTACACTTCATCTCTAGTTGTTTTTTTGGCAAATCTTATGTGCACTTCTCTCGGGAGCCTATGTCTTTTGGCATAATTAGTACGCACACGGTAAGCTTCATCGATGTCTCCTCTCAACTCTTGTCCTTTTCTCTGTAGAATTTCGGTGAAGATTTCGATCATTTTTCCTTTCAGATCTTCCTCCTTCTCTTCCGGTATGTTTTGGAATCTTAGATAGAATGCAGCTCTTTCATTTTCAAGTCGGGTTATTGATTAATTCTTTATTAACTTGTCTATATTCCAGCTCCATTTTTCCATCTTCTGATCTGTTTGTTCTATTTTTGTTTCGATATTTGATTGAAAATATCTTAACGGCAGCCAGAATTGTATTTGCAAAACTGGAAGAATGAGAAAACACCTACGCAGGAGGAAGTTATTCGAAAAACAATGGAATGGAAACACTGAAATGAGTACATTGACATTTGAAATTGGAGAACAAGAAGATGAGCAATTTTATAAGATTTGGGACGTGTTTTATCAGTGGATATAATTACCATAATTTTGAATTGTAATAATAAAATGTGATAGGAAATATTATAAAGACATATTACTCTTATATAGACTGTATAGATTTATAATAATGCAATGGAATATTGGTATGTATGTATATATATATATATATATATATATATATATATATATATATATATATATATATATATATATATATGAATTGAATATTTAGATTTTATAGATTTATAGCAATGTAATGGAATATTGGTATATATATGAATTGAATATTTAGAACATCTTGTTTAAAATGAAATAATAATTGTAGTTGAATATATAAGACACAATGATAAAAATGTATTTATATACATTTGATAGATATTTTATGACTTTACATATAATTGAAAGTAATGATACACAAATATAAAATGTTGGTGATTTTTTTAATATACTGTAAGAAATTTCAGAATAAGATAGATGATACTATAAAGATATGTTATTATTTAATAGATTTATAATCATGTAACAGATAGTTAGCATACATATGAATTTAACCTTTAGAATACATGTTTAAAAGGAAGAAAGTATAACAGAGCATCATATGAATATATGATTTACAGTGATAATCAGCGTACTAACGTATATCGGGTTCATAACTATTGATTTTATATGCAACCGAAAGTGGTGAGACCCAAATATTTGTGACCAAACGACATGCTAAATAGATATGTAACTGATGATATTTTTTATGTATGTTTTTGTTTGTTTTACGATTAAAAAAACCTTTAGAAAAGAATCATTTGCAAGAAAACAACCAAGCTCAGGTGGTGGAATTCCCTGCCCAAAGGGGTACCTGCTGCCTCTTTTTGGAGGCAAATCAGAGGTGGGTTCCTACCAGTTCGCACCTATTCGGTAGAACCGGTTCGTCAAATCACCCGAACCGGTTAGAAGAGGTTCCACCAGTGGACCCGGAAAGCAGGCCACACCTACAGAAGAGGTTCCCAAAATTTTTTTTGAAACCCACCACTGGAGGAGATAGATAGATAGATAGATAGATAGATAGATAGATAGATAGATAGATAGTGTCAGACAGACAGACAGACAGAGAATCACATAGAGAGACACGGAGGGAGGGAGGGAGGGAGAGGCAAAGACACACACACACACACACACACACACAAACACAGACTCAAACAGAGAGAGAAAGAGAAAGAAAGGAAGGAAGAAAGAAAGAAAGAAAAAGTGAGAGAGATGAAAGAAAAAAAGAAAAAAGGGACAGAGAGACAAAAGGAAGGAGAGAGAGAGAGAGAGAGAGAGAGAGAGAGAGAGAGAGAAATTCACATAGCCAGCAAGCCACTCCCACAAAGGAGGCCACACCCACAGAGTAGGTTCGAATTTTTTTGAAACCACCACTGAGGCAATAGTCAGGTGGAAAGATGAAAATATTACCTGGGACGAAGGGTGGAAAGTCCTCTGGAGCCTCAGCAAAGTCCCAGGCTGGAGGATCTTCTGGGAGGAAGGGAGGGAGGCTGGCGGAGAGGAGCTCTGGGCTGCAGGAGAAGAAGGAGTGGGAGTAATGACGCTTCCACCCAGCCGGACAAGGCTCCGTCCGTGGGGGCAGGTGGGCTGAAGGCCCATCAAGAAGGCCAGGGAGGCTCTTGTGCTCTCAGAGCTTCTGCTGTACGTGGTGTGCCAAAGCCTCTGCCCCAGCTCTGCAGCTGGCCTCTTGGCACATGGGTGCTCGCCCACCTCCTTGGGCAGGCTGTGCTGATCCAGGAGAAGGCCACGTTCCTTTGAAAGAATAAGAGTTGGAAGGGACCTTGGAGGTCTTCTAGTCCAACCCACCACTCAAGCAGGAGACCCTACACCACTTCAGGACCAAAACCTCTGAAGGCAAGCCCTTCCACTGGTTAATTGTTTTGACTGTCAGGAATTTCTCCATAGTTCCAAGTTGCTTCTCTCCTTGATTAGTTTCCACCCGTTGCTTCTTGTCCTGCCTTCAGGGGCTTTGGGGAATAGCTTGACCCCCTTCCTCCTCTCTGGGGCAGCCCCTCCAATATTGGAAGATGCTCTCTCGTCTCCCCTGGTCCTTCTCTTCACTAGACAGCCATGCCCAGTTCCTGCAGCCGTTCATTGTAGGTTTTAGCCTCCAGTCCCCTCATCCTCTTTGTTGCTCTTCTCTGCCCTCTTTCCAGAGTCTCCACATCTTTTCTACATCGTGGCGACCAAAACTGGATGCGAGTGTGGTTTTACCAAGGCGTTATAAAGTGCTACTAACACTTTACGTGAGCCTGATGCTCTTCCTCTGACACAAGCTGCATCGTCTCGCTACAATGGGCAAGGATCGTGGTTCTGTTGCAGAAAATGAGACAAGACCAGCTCTTTGTCCGAGGGAAAGGTTTATTTGCGCAAAGGTTCAGGAACAAAACCTGAACCCCAAATGGCAGTTGTGTACAGTCTTTTATACTCTTAGACAACTTATTGATCATCCCAAAGTACCTGGCCTTCCTGTGTCATGTAGACCTCTACACCAGTGTTTTTCAACCTTGGCAACTTGAAGATGTCCGGACTTCAACTCCCAGAATTCCCCAGCCAGCATTCGCTGGCTGGGGAATTCTGGGAGTTGAAGTCCGGACATCTTCAAGTTGCCAAGGTTGAAAAACACTGCTCTACACAATCTCCCAAAACAGAGACATGACATCCATTACTCCTTTACCTCCCCACGGGGGGTATTGGGACCAATATCCTGTTTCATTTGTTTTAGTTACGTGAAGCAAAACAGAACAACTAATCTTAAAGGTAATCATTCCTTTCCCCCCATTCCACATGGTAAAGAAGCTTTTAATACCCAAAGAATCTGTCTAGTTGTCAAATTCTCTTTTAGTTCCATTCATGTAATGCCTTTGCTGGGTTCCCTGCCCTTCTTATGCCCCCCCCCCCTTGAAGCTGAAAGATCTAGCTGTGTCTAGCAGAGGGCAGCAGAGGGCAAAGCACCAAAGCCTGGCACTGCAGCCTCTGGGCACCAGGGCCCCCTCCGTGGGGGAAGAGCCGCTGGGAGGCGACTGCAGGACTTCCTCGCCTGGGGAAGGAAGCCAGGCGGGCCTCACAGCCGAAGGGTTGAAGCCCCGGACGGCTGCCCCAGAGCTCCTCTGGAGTTGCTCCCAGGGGGTTCGGCTTTGGTCCCCCGAGAAGAGGAGAGAAACGTTACACTTTCGGTCCTTCCTTCCCATCACACAGAAAGCCGGAACAAAGGAAGCCTTTCCATTGGTTGCTTCACGCAACAACCGATGCCTTGTTTAGTGACCATTCGAAGTTACAGCGGCACTGAAAAAAATGTGACTTAGGACCATTTTTCACACTTACGACCGTTGCAGCAGCCCCAGGGTCACGTGATCAAAATTCAGATGTTGGCAGCTGACTCATATTTATGACGGTTATGGTGTCCCGGGGGCCAGTCATCCCCCTTTGGCCACCTTCTGACAAGCACCTTCTGACGGGGAAAGCCAGAGTCACTGAAC
>NW_028261387.1:96576648-96633961 GCF_051295495.1 Thamnophis sirtalis | reverse complement strand
AAAGCCAGAGTCACTGAACAACTGCAGTGATTCACTTAGTAACTGTGGCAGGAAAGGTCGCAAAATGGGACAAGACTCACTTAACATGCTTAGCAACGGAACTTTTCAGCTTGAAGGACTCCCAGGGATGCATAGAAACCCTATTGGCTACACACACACACACACACACACACACACACACACACACACACACAGAGAGTAAAGGGGCGAGGGAGGGGGAGAAAGAGAGACAGAGAAACAGAGAGAGAGAGAGAGAAAGAGAGGGAGGGAGGGGGAGAGAGAGAAACAGAGAGAGAGAGAGAGAAGGAAAGAGAGAGAGAGAAAGAGAGAGAGAGAGAAAGAGAGGGAGGGAGGGGGAGAGAGAGAGAGAAACAGAGAGAGAGAGAGAGAGAAGGAAAGAGAGAGAGAGAAAGAGAGAGAGAGAGAGAGAGAGAGAAAGAGAGGGAGGGAGGGGGGAGAGAGAGAAACACAGAGAGAGAGAGAGAAGGAAAGAGAGAGAGAGAAAGAGAGAGAGAGAGAGAGGGAGAGAGAGAGAGAGAGAGAGAGAAAGAGAGGGAGGGAGGGGGGGGGAGAGAGAGAAACAGAGAGAGAGAGAGAGAAGGAAAGAGAGAGAGAGAAAGAGAGAGAGAGAGAGAGAGAGAGAAAGAGAGGGAGGGAGGGGGAGAGAGAGAGAGAAACAGAGAGAGAGAGAGAGAGAAGGAAAGAGAGAGAGAGAAAGAGAGAGAGAGAGAGAGGGAGAGAGAGAGAGAGAGAGAGAGAAAGAGAGGGAGGGAGGGGGGGGAGAGAGAGAAACAGAGAGAGAGAGAGAGAGAGAGAGAGAGAAGGAAAGAGAGAGAGAGAAAGAGAGAGAGAGAGGGAGGGAGAGAGAGAGAAAGAGAGGGAGGGAGGGAGGGAGGGGGAGAGAGAAATTCCTGAGAATCTTTTCCTGTCCTAAGGAAACTTAAGACGGAGCTTGGGCTGCATTCATTCCTAACTGCCAGGGAGACGCCGCCGTGGGTCTTGGGTCTTGGGGGTCTTCCGTGGTTGGAGGAAAGAGAGGAAGACAGAACCGGCCCCAGATGTAGAGGGCGAAATCTCCCAGGAGCCAGGAAAGAAAACCCGCCACGCCCAGACTTCCAGTTGCCCCAAGGAAGCCAAGAGGGGCGGGGGGTGGGAGTCCGATTTGTTCTGGATCAGCTTGTAAATACTTGCACAATTTATTTCCTGGGTTCTTTGTTGGTGTTTGATCTCTAATTAGGACAATTAATCAGTGGGAGGACCAGGAATTGTTGGAGCTGCAACACTGGAGGTTTTGAAGAAGGGACTGGACAGCCCCTTGTCTCAAATGGTGAAGGGTTTCCTGCCTAGGCAGGGGGTTGGACTAGAAGACCTCCGGGGGTCCCTTCCAACTCTGTTCTTCTGCTCTTCTCTTGGCTGCCTCTGCCTACCTTGCCTGCCCTTGGAAGCTCAGCCTCTCTCTCTCAGCCCAGCAGCGCCCCCCTGTGCCTTCTGCAGCCGCTGCACGCCTGACTGGATCTCCCTGGAAGGGGCCCCGTGGGTGCCCTTGGCTGCTTGTCATCTTGATTCATGCCTCAATTGACGGAGGCTTCCGCTGGCGGCCTGGTGTTTTCTTTCATCCGCAGAAACACAACACCCGCGTCCTTCCTTCAGCCTTGCCCTGGCTGTCCTTGGCCAAGGGAAGGAAGCGGCTGGGGGCAAGGAAGAATCGTGATAGAGCTGGAAGGGACCTTGGAGGTCTTCTAGTCCAGCCCTCTGCTCAAGGAAGGAGAGCCTGTTCCATTTCAGGCAAGGGGCCGTCCAGTCTCCTCATAAAAGCCTCCAGTGATGGAGCACCCACCACCTCTGGAGGCAACTTCTGCTTCACTTGTTAATTGTCCTCACTCTTAGGAAGTTTCTCCTCAATCCCAGGTTGCTTCTCCCCTTGATTAGTTTCCATCCGTTGTTTCTTGCCTTGTCTTTTTTGGTGCTTTACAAAATAAGGAGAGATTCAACCTGGAAATAGGGAGAAATTTCCTGACAGTGAGAACCATCAACCGGTGGAAGAGAAGTTGCCTTCGGAAGTTGTGGGAGCTTCATCATTGGAGGCTTTCAAGAAGAGACTGGACTGCCATCTGTCTGAAATGGAGTAGGGTCTCCTGATTGAGTGGGGGTGGGGTTAGATTAGATAGCAATAGCAGTTAGACTTATATAGCGCTTCATAGGGCTTTCAGCCCTCTCTAAGCGGTTTACAGAGTCAGCATATCGCCCCCAACAACAATCCGGGTCCTCATTTCACCCACCTCGGAAGGATGGAAGGCTGAGTCAACCCTGAGCCTGGTGGGATTTGAACCACCGAACTGCAGAACTGCAGTCAGCTGAAGTAGCCTGCAGTGCTGCATTTAACCACTGCACCACCTCGGCTCTATGACCTATAAGGTCCCTTCCAACTCTACTAATCTGTTAAATCTGTTAAAAGTCGACCCCTCTCTTCTTTGTGGCAGCCCCTGAGATATTGGAAGACTGCTATCATGTCCCCCCTGGTCCTTCTCTTCTCTTGACTAGACAAACCCGATTCCTGCAATCGTTCTTCGTATGTTTTAGTCTCCAGGCCTTTAATCCTCTTAGTTGCTCTTTGCATTTTTTCCCCCAAAGCCTCAACATCTTTTTTGCAATGTGGTGACCAAAACCAGATGGAGTGGGGGAAGGAGCAGGGACAGCTATAACCTCTGAATCCCCCGCGGGTTGCCATGCTTGGGTGAGGCAGGGCTGGTGGTGGGCTGAGGGCCAGGAAGGCCTCCTCACTGGCCACTCTGCCCATCCTGGCTTCCTCTGTGGGCGATTTCTCAGCTTCTTGTTTTCTTGTAGACGTTTCCTTACTCAACTAGGGACCATCATCTGTGCTAGCAAGGAATGGGGTTTGCAGAGAGGAAGAGGAGGAAGAGGGCAGAGGTGGTATTCAGGCAGTTTTGACAGGTTCTAGAGAACCGGTAGTGGAGATTTTGAGAGTAGGGGGAGAATGGGGATTTTGCAGTATCCTTCCCTTGCCACGCCCACAAAGCCACACCCACAGAACCGGGAGTAAAAAAATGTGCACCCCACCACTGCAAAAGAGGGAGGAGAAGGGAGAGGAGGACGGAAGGGTCCCTGGTCCTCTCTGAGCTTGGTAGTTTTCTTGCAGATGCCTCATTACTCAACTAGGGAACATAATCGGTGTTAGAAGGAAGGGAGGTGGGTGGAGATGAGGAGGACTGAAGGGTCCCTGGTCCTCTCTGAGCTTGGTTGTTTTCTTTTTTTTTTAATGAGAATTTTGAAAAACAAACTTTACAAATATTTACTTCCCTCCCCCCTCCCCCTCCCCCCTCCTCCCCCCGACTTTCCAGAACCAATACAGGGTATAAATCTTTAACAAAAACAATCCAAAATACACTTAGGGAAAAAAAATAGTTAAGAACATCTTTCAATTGAGCTTTAGCTCCTCCTTGCTAGACTAGCTCTAGACAATTTATATCATTCCTGGTCTCTAATCATTAGCTACCTGGAATTTCTTAGTCCCATATTTATTTTGAGTATAGTCAATCCATCTTCTCCAGTTTATACTTCTCATCTGAGTGGTCCTTGAGATATGCTGATATTTTGGCCATCTCTGCTAAGTTTGTTACTTTCAATGTCCATTCTTGAATCGTAGGCAAATCTTCCTTCTTCCAGTATTGCGCCACCAACAGTCTAGCTGCAGTTATTGTGTGCAAAATCAAATTAATCTCTAGAACTGTACAATCAGTATTTATACCTAACAAAAATAACTGAGGGGTAAACTTTATCCTCTTTTTAAGAACATTTTGCATAATCCACCATATTTTTATCCAAAATGCTTTAACCTTTTTGCAAGTCCAACATATGTTGAAAATATGTAGCGTCCACACAATCACATCTCCAGCATTTAGGTTGTAAATTTGGAGATCCAGTGACCTCAGAGATGTTCGCAAAGTCTCTGGGGGGCTTGGAATTTAACCTCCTTTTCCAGTTCCTTCTGGATTAGCTGTAAGCTAACCAAAACTGCAGGTTGCCCCTAAGAACGGTGGGAGTGTTTTCAACTGGTAAGCTGATTTTATTACTCAAAGAGATACGGTCCACATAAAAATTTAAGCTAATTGAAACCAAAGAACAGAAGAATCTAGCGGCGAATTGGTTTTTTTTTAATGGGTTTATGGCCGGTGGTTACCCTATTTTTTAAATGTTTTAAATGCTATTTACGTGGATAAAGGAAAGATTACTTCAACATTCCCTCTGACTCTCTTTAAGTGGGCTGTAAACCAATTTACTATAATTTGGCTTCTTACAATTTGACACTTTTATTGCTTGGCTGTGTTGGTCTAAGATCAGATAAGATTGCACAGCTCCCAGCGTGTTCTTACTTGCAAATATCTTAAAGCTTCTAGCTGCGTCACAACATGGCATCTATACAAGCTTCAAATGATTCATTTCAAATGATTTTCTCCGCCTTACAAAAGTTGTCTGATACGTATGATAGATTCGAAAAAAAGCTGGACTATTTGTTGGTTTTAACATCAAAATATGAAGAAAAAAGTGAGAATGTTGAATGTTTGAATGTTCCTGAAATACAAATGAAGAATGTCAGAAATGAAGTTTCTCAATTTGCTGACATTCCGGGCATCTGGTTTAAAGATTCTCAACTTGCTGACACCTCGGGTGTCCGGATTACTTCGGAGGGAGAAAGAGATGCAACGTTTGAAGGGGGGGCAGCCATACAGAAGATTTATTTCAAAAGACAGAGCGCAGGAGGAATGAGAAGCATTAAAGAATTTATACTTTATGAAACATCATTTGCAAAATTTTCGATACCACCACTGAGAATTAAAGACAAGCTGAAAAGTGCAACAAGCGTAGGACAACGCCTAGGACATTATATGAGAGGCATCATAAGCAAAAAGGTGCGAAGATATTCCTGTTTGGACTTGCTTATAAAGACGTTTGCAGAATTTGATCCACGAATGGTAATTGGATTAAGGAGGCTTTGCTATTGGAGAGACACAGGCTGATAGATGGAAGAATACAATTCAAAATTAGCTAAACCTAATTATTCTTATTTGTAATAGACATAGCTGAATAATAATTGATATTGATAGTAATGTATATAATGTGGAGTTGATATGATAAATAATAATTGGATATGAGAGGGGAAGGTTGGAAATATTTTTGGACCATATACAAAGGTTATTAATCACAATAATTATCACTATTAAAAATAAAATAAAATTATATACAGTTAGATGTTAACTAATATGGGGAAAATGTTACGATATACGATATAATTACATAAAGAAGGGAGAATGATAATAAACTATATGCATGGAAGATGGAATTTTTGGTATTAAATATTATGGATGTTCAGCTAAAACAGGATATGAGGATTCGATGTTAATGGAGGATTTTACAAACAAGTAAACGAAATGCTAGCATGTGGTTATGGGTTAAATCTTTGGCATAGTTAAGGATGAAGGATGTTTAAATAACTGTAGTCAACTGTAGTGTTGGGCAAGATGTGGGCCAGTAAGTATTGATTAATTTTCTGCTCCCACTGTCCTGGTCCCATGCGCTGTAGAGCCTCCTTAGCGGATCGGACAGCCCGTTCTGCCTGCCCATCGCTAGAAGGGTGATAGGGAGCGACCAATGCATGTCAAATACCCAGACTGGACAGGAAGGCTTGGAAACTGACAGATGTCAATTGCAGCCCGTTATTGGACACTATGGTGTCCGGTAAGCTGTGTGTGGAGAAAAGGCGCCGCAATTCTTTTATGGTGGCCTCTGATGTGGTAGTGTGCATGGTAGATGTTTCTACCCACTTCGAAAAAGCATCTGCCGCTATCAGAAAATTGTGGCCGTTCACTGGGCCAGCAAAATCCAAATGCAGATGGGTCCACGGTTCCTTTGGCAACTCCCATGTCCTAGTGGGGGCTGATGGAGGACTGGGTCTGGATAACTGACAAGGTTGACATCCTGCCACCCAGATAGCTATTTCTTCTTCTTAGAGCCGAGGTGGCGCAGTGGGTAGAGTGCAGTACTGCAGGCCACTTCAGCTGACTGTTATCTGCAGTTCGGCGGTTCTAATCTCACCGGCTCAGGGTTGACTCAGCCTTCCATCCTTCCGAGGTAGGTGAAATGAGGACCCAGACTGTGGGGGCAATATGCTGACTCTGTAAACTGCTTAGAGAGGGCTGAGAGCCCTATGAAGCCGTATATAAGTCTAACTGCTATTGCTATGGCTATTCATCTAATTTGGGCCACCAGACGTAGCTGCGTCCTAAAGCCTTCATCCTGGCGATGCCACGGTGCCCCTCGTGGAGATGGTGCAGAATGGGAGTACGAAGAGATGGGGGCACTACAGCTCTCTGCCCCCATAATAGACAGCCTTTAAGTTTCGACAGTTCCAGCCGCCTGTGATAATATGACAGGAACTGTTTGGCAACATCTCTGGGCCAGCCCCTTTCAACCCAGCCCAGGACATGTGAGATAATGGGAATAGGCAGCCACATTGGTGGATGATAATGGCAAGTCTAGACCAGTGTTTCTCAACCTTGGCAACTTGAAGATGTCCGGACTTCAACTCCCAGAATTCCCCAGCCAGCATTTGCTGGCTGGGGAATTCTGGGAGTTGAAGTCCGGACATCTTCAAGTTGCCAAGGTTGAGAAACACTGGCCTAGATGATCGATCAAAAGCACCGTAGAAACGGGGGCCAAAGTTGGAGATCCCTGGGCCCCTAGAAGACCTCCGAAGTCCCTTCCAGCCCTGGGATCCTACGTTCCCTCCTACAGGGAGTCCGAGACCAGGTCTTTGTCCTCTTCCAGCAGTTACGTAAGCACAACTCCTTGGAGTAGGTCTCCTCCCTCCGGCCTGCAGCTCTGCTGATTTCATCCTCCGCTGCATTGGGAGTTTTGCTTCCTGCCCAATCCACCACCAGCACAGCTGAGAGACCTCAGCAGCCTCCAAAGTCACCCGAAGGACCGAAACTGGTGCCGCAACTTGGCTGCAGCCGCTGCGAGCAGCTTCAGCCCCACCTTGGAAAGCAATGCGGTACTCAGAAGACCAAGAGGTGTGACGGGTGGCGTTCGTGCAATGAGGCAATGCGGGGAATGCCAGAGAACAAAAGAGAGTCTCTTCTCTGTCTTTCTCTCTCCCCACTTCCCGGCCCTTATTTGTTTCACAATCCCACCTGAGCGAGAGCTAAGAGGAGAATCCTGGCTTGCAAGGCGATGGATATTCCACCCCAACAGCTGCTGATCGCCCACCGCAAACGCTTCCTGTTGAGTAAGCAGAGGCTGCCTTGGGTCTGTGGGAGGAACCCAGCACAGGCGGTTCCTAAAAGCGAGGGAACCGGGTGAGCAAACAGAAAGTTTCTTTCTATTGTCTTTGTCTACTTCTGCAAACAATCGGAGTCAAGGAAGGCGTTAGATGAAAACAAACACAGTGCACAATAATATAAACACAAAGAACGGGAACCCGTAATCACACAGCATGCTAGAAGAGTTCCTAGAACCCTAGGCTTTGAAGGGACCTTGGAGATCTTCTAGTCCAACCTGCTCCTCAAGAAGGAGCCCCTGGACCTTGGAGATCTTCTAGTCCAACCTGCTCCTCAAGAAGGAGCCCCTAGGCCATTCCAGAGAAACGGCCGTCCAGCCTCTTCTTAAAAGCCTCCAGTGACTTCTGGAGGCAAGTCGTTCCACTGATTAATTGTCCTACCTGTTAGGAAACTTCTCCTAAGCTTCAGGTTGCTTCTCTCCTTGATTAGCTTCCACCCATTGCTTCTTGTTGTGTCTTCGGATGCTTTGGAGAATAGGGGGGACCCCCCCCTCTTCTCTGTGGCAGCCCCTCAAATACTGGAAGACTGCTATCAGTATTCAACAAGTGGAAGAGAAGTTGCCTTCAGAAGTTGCAGGAGCTTCATCCCTGGAGGCTTTCAAGAAGAGACTGGACTGCCATCAATTGGAAATGGCGTAAGGCAGTGTTTCTCAACCTTGGCAACTTGAAGATGTCCGGACTTCAACTTCCAGAATTCCCCAGCCAGCGAATGCTTGCTGGGGGATTCTGGGAATTGAAGTCCACAGGACTTAAAGTCGCCAAGGTTGAGAAACACTGCCCTACACCATGTCTGACAGATGGCTGTCCACTCTCTTCTTGGAAGCCTCCAGGGCTGAAGCTCCCACGACATCCCTCCATCCCTCCAAGAGACGTGGCCTTCCTCCCAGGCGCAGCTACTTACACCATCTCGTGTTCTGCAGGTTCAGCAGAACAATCATCATAGCAATAGCAATAGCAGTTAGACTTATATACCGCTTCACGGGGCTTTCAGCCCTCTCTAAGCGGTTTACAGAGTCAGCATATTGCCCCCAACAACAATCCGGGTCCTCATTTCACCCACCTCGGAAGGCTGAGTCAACCTTGAGCCGGTGAGATTTGAACCCCTGAACTGCAGATAACAGTCAGCTGAAGTGGCCTGCAGTATTGCAACCTAACCACTGCGCCACCTTGACTCATGGGTGACATGTAACTTTGCACGCCCCATACGCCTCAAGTGTCACCCTAAAACAAGCACATTTTTTTTATAGCAATAGCAGTTAGACTTATATACTTATATATTAGACTTCATAGGGCTTTCAGCCCTCTCTAAGCGGTTTACAGAGAGTCAGCATATTGCCCCCAACAATCTGGGTCCTCATTTTACCCACCTCGGAAGGATGGAAGGCTGAGTCAACCCTGAGCCGGTGGGATTTGAACCGCTGAACTGCTGATCTAGCAGTAGCCTGCAGTGCTGCATTTAACCACTGCGCCACCTTGGCTCAACTTCCACCCCCCAGGAGAAACTCCCCTATAAAACAACCCTCCTGTACCCCATTTTATTTGTAGCTGAACCACCCCCAAGCAAACCTGTTTGGTTTGGGGAATAAATAACGTCCCTTTCCTCAAAACTGCCTGGATTTTGTTTTTATTTATTCTTGCCCAACCTTGGCTCCAGTTGGAACCCTGACTTATTCTTCTGATAGGCTTCATTTCCTGAAGGCCCCAGACGCAGCTACTTGCCCCCCGAAGGAGCCTAGAAGGGCTCTAACCCCAAAGTCAAGCCAGATGCCACTTCCTCTTTCCCTGCAGACCTCAGGCCCAAAGGAAGCAACGTACAACAAACACACAATGAACATAGGATGGACGGTTGCAGGAACTGGGCCTGGCTAGTCTAGGGAAGAGAAGGACCAGGGGAGACAGGAGAGCATCTTCCAATATTTGAGGGGCTGCCACAGAGAGGAGGAAGGGGGCCAAGCTGTTTTCCAAAGCACCCTAAGGGCAGAGAAGGATCAATGGATGGAAACTGACCAAGGAGAGATTCAACCTGGAAATAAGGAGGGATTTTCCAACAGTGAGAACAGGAGTTGCCTTCAGAAGTTGTGGGAACTTCATCCCTGGAGGCTTTCAAGAAGAGACTGGGCTGCCATCTGTCAGAAATGGTGTAGGGTCTCCTCCTTGAGCAGGGGGTTGGACTAGACGACCTCCAAGGTCCCTTCCCACTCCGTTAATCTGTTAAAGCCCAAATAACTCGGCGAGACCTTGTGGCAAGCCCAGCTCCACCCAGGGAGAGTGCAGAGGGTGGTGAAGGTGAGGAGAGCATTATGCAACCAGAGGCCCAGGGGACGGCTCTGCCTTCTGCCCGAAAGGGATTGCGCAACTTTAAACAAAACTCTTGGATGACAAAACCCTGACGCAACCTGATTGGTGACCTCATGCTGTGTCGTTCTTGTGGTCAACTCATGTTAGGCTGGAAGGCCAGCCCCTCCCCCCGCTTGCAGACGTTTCATGACCCAAACTAGGTAACATCATCAGTGCTAGAAGAGAGGGAGGCTTGTGGAGTCCTTGGTGTGTTCTGAGCTCGTTTGGTTTCTTGCAGGCGTTTCGTTACATAACTAGGCAATGTCATCGGTGATGAACAGGGTGATGAGCAGTTGAAACGAAATGTCCTCCAAAAGGCCTGATAAAATTGTTTTTAGCCAAAGTGGGACGAATGTGAGGTCTTAAAACTGAGCTGCGATGGAAACCTCAGAGAAAGACGCATCTGGAGGGAGGGGAGGAGCAGGGGGGGGAGAGAGTTGCGTTAATAGGGTTGCTTAAGCCACTTGTTGAAAGCATGAAAGGACATTGCCTCATAAAATATATGGCTTTCGTTAGTGCTCAGAGTTTGGGAAACAGAGGTTACGGTTTCTTAGGGTAGAAACATCTGTGCAGCGAGACAGAAACCTGTGTTTCTGTTACGGGAATCTCCTTACTCGGTTTTTGTTAACCATAATTAACATTTATTTATGTTAGCAAACACTAATATGTCCTGCAACTGCCCTGCTGGCATCAGTTGTGAGGGAAGTGCATAATTGCAACGTGTGTGATGACGCCCGTTCCTTTTCTGCCGTCCTCATCACTTCTCACAGACACAGCTGACATCAATTGTAGCGACGGGAGACTTTAATTCCCTCATCATCTGTGTGACTTCTCTCGTGGACCACAGTTTCCTCGTCATGATGGGCAGCAGGCAAAATTTGATTTGACGTAAGCAAAGAAGCTCTCCTTGATACTAATTAATAGACATGTTTAATTGAGGTTTCTGGAGGAATTGTTTCAAAGGAAAGAAAAGTACATCTTAGTAGCCAAGCACGCCTCTGAAAGAGCCGAGGGGGCACAGTGGTTAGGGTGCAGTACTGCAGGCTACTTCAGCTGACTGTTATCTGCAGTTCAGCCGTTCAAATCTCACCGGCTCAGGGTTGACTCAGCCTTCCATCCTTCCGAGGTGGGTAAAATGAGGACCCGGATTGTTGTTGGGGGCGATAGGCTGACTCTGTAAACCGCTTAGAGAGGGCTGAAAGCCCTATGAAGCGGTAGATAAGTCTAACTGCTATTGCTATTGCTATTTCAAGTCAATTTGAATGAACGCAGAGTAACTGATAAGTAGGGCTCCGTGGCTAGACAAGGTCATGGGAAGAGGAACTCCTAAAGAAGGAGACACCAGAAACAGGGCTTCCGGGCTGAGCAGGGGGGTTGGACTAGAAGACCTCCGAGGTCCCTTCCAGCTCTGTTCTTCTGTATTCTGTGCAGTGAATTAAGAATTATTCACTGTATTCAAACAGTGAATTAAGAAGAACAAAAATGTGGAGCTCAGATGCCCAGCATTTATGCTGCTAAGCATATCAGTTGTTAAGTGAGTTTTGTCCCATTTTAGGACCTTTCTTGGCACAGATGTGAAGCCCTGCAGCTGTTCGGTTAGTAACATGGTTGTTAAGCTTCCCCAGTGACTTTGCTCAAATACGAACCAGTGGCCAAGCGCCTGAATTCTGATGGCTTTAGCAGGGGGGATCCTGCAATGGTCCTAAGTGGGGAAGACGACCCTGTCCTTTTTTCCAGTGTCGTTGCAACTTCAAATGGTCACTAAGTGAATGTTTGTAAGACAAGGACTGTGGCTACACAACAAGCTTAGTGAAGACATTACACAACAACAAAAAGACACATGCAGAAAACAGACCTTGGGACTCTAGAAAGAGTGCAGAGAAGAGCAACAAAGAGGATGAGGGGACTGGAGGCTCAAGCATACGATGGATGGTTGCAGGAACTGGGCCTGGCTGGTCTAGGGAAGAGAAGGACCAGGGGAGGCAGGAGAGCATCTTCCAATATTGGAGGGGCTGCCCCAGAGAGGAAGGGGGTCACGGTATTCTCCAAAGCCCCCGAAGGCCAGAGAAGGAATAAGGGATGGAAACTGACCAAGGAGAGATTCAGCCTGGAAACAAGGAGAAATTTCCCGACAGGGAGAACAATCAACCCATGGAACAGAAGTTGCCTTCGGACGTTTTGGGAGCTTTATCACTGGAGGTTTTCAAGAAGGAGACCAGACTGTCATCTGTCAGAAATGGTGTAGAGTCTTCTGCTTGGGTGAAGGGGTTGGACTAGATGACCTACAAGATCCCTTCCAACCCTGTTAATTTGTAAAGGATATTGAGACTCTAGAAAGAGTGCAGAGAAGAGCAACCAGGATGATGAGGGGACTGGAGGCTCAAACATACAATGAATGGTTGCAGGAACTGGGCCTGGCTGGTCTAGGGAAGAGAAGGACCAGGGGAGACAGGAGAGCATCTTCCAATATTGGAGGGGCTGCCCCAGAGAGGAGGAAGGGGGTCCAGCTGTTCTCCAAAGCCCCCGAAGGCCAGAGGAGGAACAATGGATGGAAACTGACCAAGGAGAAATTCAACCTGGAAATAAGGAGGGATTTCCTGACAGTGAGAACCATTAATGAGAAAACCTCCAAAGTCTCTGTGAACTTTGTTATTCTATTATTTATCTATCATTTGTAAGCCACCCAGAGTACCTTAATGGTGAGATGGGTGGCCAATAAATAAATAAACAAGCAAGCAAATAAATAAATACATACATACATACACACATAGACACATAGATACATTCATATATACATACATACATAAGTATGGATTTTGAAAGGGTAGGAGTGGGCAAATTGTAACAGCTGGGTATCCACCTGCCTGGTGCCCAGGTGGATGGCCTTCAGCCGGAACAACCAGGAACAGAAATTCATTCATTCATTCATTCATTCATTCATTCATTCATTCATTCATTCATTCATTCATTCATTCATTCGTCAGTCATCCATCCATCCATTCTGTTCACAGCTGGACTTCCAGACTGAGGGCATCTGAGTCATTTCCCAGGCGCTGCCTGTAATAGTCTCCACCTTGTTCTACAGGCAGACCTCGACTTACAACAGTCCATTTAGTGACCATTTGAAGTTACAGCGGCACTGGCAAAAGCGACTTATGACCGTTTTCACACTTACGACCGTCACAGCATCCCCATGGTCACGTGATCGGAATTTTTGTCAAGCGGTTCCTATTTATGAACGGTTTCAGCGTCCCAGGGTCACGTGACGCCCTTTTGTGACCTTCAGACAAGGGAAGCCGGGTTCACTTAAGGACCACATTACTCACTTAACAATTGCAGTGATTCACTTAACAACTCTGGCAAGAAAGGTCATAAAATGGGGAAGCTGTTCTCTTAACAACTGTCTCATTAAGCAACAGAAGTTTTGTGCTCCGCTGCGGACCCAAATCGAGATGGAGGGCTTGGAAGAGTGAGGGCTAGGGGGCTCTGAGCCTCTTCCTCAGGCGGCTCGCGGAGAGGGGCCCACAGGGCCAGAGTGGCAGGGGGTGGGATGGGCAGCTTGGATTCCAAGCCGGCAGGTGGCAGGTGGCAGCCCATGAACCCTGCAGGCCGGAGGGGGTGGAAGTGGTGACAGGACCAGGAAGCACGAAGGTAATTTGGTCTGCCTTTGTCTGGGCCAACCAGTTGGAGAAGATCTTGGCAGTCATCAAGAATTGGCTCCCGGACAAGGCGGGATCCTTTCCTGTTGACTCCCAGCTGGTTCCAAGGAGGAAGTGGCCAATCCTCCATGCCAGGTACAGCCACTGGCCCTGGCAGCAGAGCCCCGGATCCTGGAGGATGGGGTGGGTAGTCTAGGAAGTTAGCCCCCAGCCCCTCTCCTAGAAGAACGAAGCCTCCTGGGAAATATTGAAAAGGCAGAATATTATAATTTCCCTGGATGAGAAATGGAGAAACGTGTTTTGAGGCAGGAAACAGACTCACTCTTAATAGCCCCCACCTTTGTCAATGGGCCATTTAAAGGCCTGAGTCAGTCTATTCTACATAACAGAGGTCTCCCCCTTCCGCTCCAGGGTGATGGGATTAAGGCATGATAGGATTAGCCCTTTACCCATCTCACCACCGGGCACCTGGGAAGAAGTGATGCTCAACCAAACTTGGACTCACACCCTACAGAGTTGCCCCTGGGTGGCCCCCATGGGAGTCTGACAACCAATCAGAATGCAAGCTGAAGATCAAATGCCAGAGAGGGCATAAAACCAGGGACTTTCAGCATCTCTTGCCTCTTTTTCTTCTCCTCCCAACATCTGGAAGCCTCTGATCCCCCCTTTTCTGTCCAGGAGCTCAAGCCACGTGGTCCTGTCCACCATCAAACCATCTTTTCAAGCAGCCTTCGTGTCTCCAGTGTCTTTTCCCACACTTGGAATCGAACCCAGAAGGGTGTCTCTCCCAACAGTCGGTTCAGAGAGAAGATGGGCTGAAGGTGGCCACGGAGGTTCTCCCTCCAGGAGAAGGACTCAGGGGGGCTGCCATCTTTAGCTCCCCTGCACCAGTTGGGTTCCTCCTGGCGGTCAAGAGGCCACCCGGCTGCCTTTCCTGACCTACCCAAGCCAATTCCAGGCAGGGTCCCACGGCAGGGTTGAGGCACAGGTCCACCTGGCTTGGACCTCACCTCTAGCCAAGCTGGCTACCCAGGTCTGGGAGCTCCCAGCTCCTCCTCCTCCTCAGTGGGGAAACCTGTCTGGGCAGGGCTTAGTGGGGAGTCCACTCAGCTGCTGGGAGAGGCTCCTGTCAGAGTCGGCATCCAGGCAGCCCCGCCTGTTGGGCTCTTTAAATCTAGCCTGGCCGGGCTGTGGGGCTCAGACGCAGAAACAGCACCTCCCGCAGCAGCATGATCTCCCAGGAGCTCCTCCTTGCCCTCACTCTGCTTGTCCTGGGCACCCAGGCGGCTTCCTTGGCTGGCAAAGAGGACCAAGGTGAGTGTATGCAGCCAATGGGAGGGCCTCGCCTCCGAACGGTTGTACACACACACACACACACACACACACACACACACACACACCAGTGCACTGCTCCTGGCTGCATCTCTTTCAGCTGCCCCAAACGTCCTGCTTTGCAGCTGGGCTTCCAGGCCCCCAGGTGCTCAGGACACCTGCAGAAAATATTAGAATGTGCAGAAATGAACAGATTAACATTAGCAATGAAGGAGAGAGAGAGCAAACTGAATATTATATGATTTGGGATCTATTTTACCAGTGGTTGGAGTTAAAAAAAGGAGTTTGGAAATGAAGAAAGCTAAAAAATAAGTAGACAATACACTTAGAGATATAAAACTGTTAGCATGTGTATTATGAGAATAATGAAGTTTAATATATTACTAGAAGATATTAAGAAGAAAAATGGAGAGTTCCATAACTTTTAAATGCTCAATATATTATAATACTAAACTTGGGGAAACAATGTTAATATGAACGTGAAAAATGTGGCAAAAGAGGAATGATGCTGCACAGGGATGTTTGTACCCAGACGACACACGGCTTAAGGACAGGTGGAAAGTTTAGTTTTGTAATTGAAAAATAATAAAACTTTTTTTTAAAAAGGCGCAGAACAGTGGGTGATCCAAGCCCTGCAGCCTTAGAATCTCCCCTGGATCCCACCTGCCGTGCCCGGAACTGGCTACGTGGGGAACCAGCCCTTGTGGGGAGCCCCCAGACCCCCCAAAGTCCCTGAGAGCTGGAGGCTCCCCTTTTTCCTCTGTGTGTGTGTGTGTGTGTGTGTGTGTGTGTGTGTGTGTGTGTGTGTAGGATCCTGGGTTCTCCTGGAATGGAAGAATCGGCCTTTGGATGGGCCTCTGTTTTCAAAGGGGGCCCTCAGGATGGGGGCAAAACTTTAGGATGGCAACCTCCATGGGGCATCGAAAGCTGAGCCTGTTTTGTTCTTTCTCTTCACCCGGGACCTCGGTTGACTGTGCTGGACAGAGATTATTTCTCCATTTTTTTTGGACATTGTTCATTCTAGCAATACTAGATGCTATTCAAGGGTGCAGTCCTTGGAAAAGAAAGAAATAGATAGATAGATAGATAGATAGATCGATAGATAGATAGATACAGAGATATAGATATAGATATAGATAGATATATATATATATATATATATATATATATATATATATATATATATATATAGATAGATAGATAGATAGATAGATAGATAGATAGATAGATAGATACAGATATATATATATATATATATATATATATATATATATATATATATATATATTATATATATATATATATATATATATATATATATATATATATAGATAGATAGATAGATAGATAGATAGATAGATAGATAGATAGATCGATCGATAGATAGATACAGAGATATAGATATAGATATAGATAGATTATATATATATATATATATATATAGATAGATAGATAGATAGATAGATAGATAGATAGATAGATAGATAGATAGATTAGAGATAGAGAGATAGAGATAGAGAGAGAGATAGATAGAGATAGATAGATAGTGATAGATAGATATAGATAGATAGATAGAGATAGATAGCTAGATAGCTAGATAGCTAGATAGCTAGATAGCTAGATAGCTAGATTAGAGATAGAGATAGATAGAGATAGAGATATAGATAGAGATAGATAGATAGATAGATAGATAGATAGATAGATAGATAGATAGATTAGAGATAGAGATAGAGATAGAGATAGAGATAGAGATAGAGATAGAGATAGAGAGATACTGTAGATGATAGATAAATAGATAGATAAATGATAGGTATAGAGAGATAGAGATAGTAATAATAGATCTAGATGGATGTGTAGAGAGATGGAGAGAGAGAGATATTTTCTATAGTATATTTAGAAACTGCCCAACTTTCTCAAACAGCAACTCTGTCTGTGCAATCCTCGCCCCATTCTGGGGTTCAAGAGTGGGAGGTTCTCCTCCCCCTCCTTCCTTCTCCATTCTTTCCCAACAGCCCCATGAGTTAGCTGAAGACTTGGGGCAGGGGGTTGAAATCCAGGGCCCTCAAGAACCTTTCTAGAGAACCCCAGGAGCCTTCACCCAAATATTCAGCCGCCTACACAGAAGTTAGGGCAGGCTCCGCATTCAGCTAACTGCGTAGCTGCTAACAGTTGACAAAGACTTGATGGTAAACCAACCATTCACCCACCCACCCACCAAGTGATCAATCAATCCATCTGTCCATCCATCCATCCATCCATCCCTACTCAACTGGCTTCTGGACAGACTGGCTCTGCCTCCGCGTTGGCCAGGGGACGGAGAGAGCTCGATGAAAGCGAAGGGTGCCTGGCCCAAACTCTTCCAAAGGGGGAATTAGCCCCCAGGGCCTCCCCTCCCCATCGTTCCCTCCCTGGGCTTCCCTTCTCCTTCGTTCTTCGCAGCCAAGGAGGGCTACTGCTACCACCTGCCTCCCTTGGGGGACGTCTTCGACAGCCAGGACTGCAGCGCCTGCCAGAAGAACGCCTCCTGCTCCACCTGTGCCAGGGATGACCAGTGCCCAGGCGCCCAGAAATGCTGCCCGGGAGACTGTGGCTACGTCTGCGAGGAGGCCATTATGGGTGAGTTGACCTCTCAGCCCGGCCTTTCCCCCTTTCTTCCCATCTGCCAAGGAGGGAAGCCTTTAAGACGTCCTTGGAGGGCTCCTCCTTTCAGCCCATCCCATTTTGGTAGGAGAAACCGGGGAGGGGGGGGCGCTTGGCGTTCTCTGAGCTGGGTAGTTTTCCTGAAGACGTTTCATGACCCAACTAGGGAACATCATCAGTGCTAGAGGAGAGTGGGGAGGAGGAGGATTCATGGCCGGAGTAGGTTACAGGATCGGAAGGGATCGAGGGTTTGTGGAGAGGAGGAGGGGGAGAACTGTGAGGTTCTGGGTAATCTCTGGGCTCGGTTCTTTCCTTGCAGACATTTCATGGCCGAACTAGGGAACAACATCAGTGCTGGTGGAGAGTGGGGTTTGCTTTCAGTTTAGGTTCTAGTCGCTGGCCCTGTGCTGCTCTTGGAGGCTGTTTGTTTGGCTTGCTTGGCCCTTCCTTGATTGGGGCATTGATTACTTCTTGAGCCCTTCATGGTATTGGATCTGGGTACTTGAGAGACCGCCTACTGCCAATTACTTTCACTAGACTGATAAGATCGCATAGATTAGGCCTCCTCCGAATTCCATCATCTAGCCAGTGTAGACTGGCAACTAGGAGGAGAGCCTTCTCGGTGACTGCTCCGACCCTCTGGAACGAACTCCCCGTGGAGATCCGGACCCTCACCACCCTCCAGACCTTCCGCGCCGCCCTTAAAATCTGGCTGTCCCGGCTGGCCTGGGGTTAAAGACTCTAACCCCTACTCGAATTGTATGACTGTTGAGTTCTTAAATGATGTAGTGCCTTTATGTTGTAAATTGTTTGTCCTTCCCCCCCACCTTTGAACTGTGAGCCACCCTGAGTCCCCCCAGGGAAAAGGGCAGCATACAAATAAAGTGAAACTAAACTAAACTAAACTAAACTTGAGGGTTGGCCTGGTGCCAGCCTGGGAGTTGATCTCTGCTCCTTTGGGGGGCTGATGGCTGGGGAAGGAACAGGCCTTCCGTGGGGCTTCCGGAAGGGTTTGCAAGAGGCCCCGTCTCCCACCTGCCCTGCCAGGCTGACCCAGGTGCCTGAGCAGGCCGGGGGTGGGTGGGTGGGCTGCAGCCCCCAGGATGGGCTTCCCGCTTGCAGCAGTTGGCAAAGGGTGGAAACTTGGCGGCCCCAGAAGAATGGAAATCTGTCTCCAGCTACCCCAACGTCCCCTCCGTCCACACCGGCCCCCCCTGCTCCCAGCTGACCAGAGGCCGGGAAGAAGCAGGGGGTCCAGCCTACCAGAGACGGCCCCACGGGGACGGAGGAAGCCGTGGGGAGAGGAGGGACTCCTAGCCAGGGGCCGAATCGCCTTAGTGGAGCCTCGCAGCTGCCTTTGGCCCATGCTCCACTCCGGGTGGGCTGGCCCACTCCAAGGCAAAGCAGACATGAATGAAACAAGAGCGGCTCTCACGAAGTCCGTTCAGCGACTGCTATAACAGCATTGGGAAAAAGCGACTTATGACCAGTTTTCACACTTATGACCGTTGCAGCATCCCCGTGGTCACGGGATCAAAGTTGGACCCTTGGCTCAAATTTACGACGGCCGCTGTGTCCCAGGGTCACGTGATCCCCTTTGCTGATCCCGCGGCCACCGAAGTCAATGGGGGGAAGCCCCGTTCACTTAACGACCGTGCCTAGAAAGGCCGTAAAACGGGGCACTTAACATTTTAGGAGCAGAAATTTTGGTCTCCGTTGGCATCCTATGTTTCTGTAAGTTTTGCAAATTTTCCGTAGCTGCTTTTTAGCTGGTTTCCCAGATTCCTTTCGAACAGACTGGACTCTCCTCCGGCACTGCTGTCTCCAGGCAGAACAAGGCTGCCCATGAGGCCACATCAGCCCTTCCTAGGAGACACGGCCCTCCTCAAAGCTTAGAGCAGTGTTTCTCAACCTTGGCGATTTTAAATCCTGTAGACTTCAACTCCCAGAATCCCCCAGCCAGCATAGCTGGCTGGGGGATTCTGGGAGTTGAAGTCTACAGGATTTAAAGTCGCCAAGGTTGAGAAACACTGCCTTAGACGTTGCAAGGGTCAATCTCCCAGACTCCTTTCCTTGGATGGGTCTTCTCCTCTCTCTCCTCAACCCCTGTCCGATTCGGCTGCTCTTTGGAGGTTCCCTCTGGGATACCCCTTTCCCATCTGCCCCGAGGAGCCCCTAGGGGGGATTCTCCATCCTCCAGCTCAATGACCGCCCCAAATGTGATTTTTGCAAAAGGCAACAGGACATTCTGGGTTTTTTTGAAAACATTTCGCTTCCCATCTAAGAAGCGTCTTTGGTGACTTCTGATGTTAGAACCGAAGAACAGAGGAAGAAGGGAGCTTGGAGGTCTTCTAGTCCAGCCCCCCCCGCCAGATGTGGCCCACTACTGGGCATGGCCTATTTGAAATCGGGCTCTACAAGTGACTGGCTGGAGTGCAGACGCGTACACAGCTCGGCTTGTACAAGCAGCAGGCTGGCGGGCACTTTTGCGTGAGTGTGTCCGCCTGGCAGTTGTGTAAGGGCTGTGTGTGTGCCTACGTGACTCTGGTCCGCTGCTCGCATGGCCCAGTTTCCCTCTCCCCCCCTGCAGTCAGTCTGTCAAGCCACAAAGGTTGGGGGTGTGTGTTGCTTTACCCAACCTCTTGTTCAAACAGGGAACCTCTTTCTGTCCAGTCCCTCTTGAAAAGTCTCCGGATTCTTGGATGAAAAGCAAAAGGTTTTTTTTCAAGGAATCACAAAACCTCAAGAAAGTCCAGTTGCCTTTTCGAAAAGCCCCAAAGTGGTGGCAATCCTGCCACTGTGCCAACTCCCCTGCAGAAACCCAGTGCCAGGGTCCCAAACAGCCTCCAAAAGTAAATCAGAGTCGAAGGCGAAGTGTTGCTTAAAGTTCCAATTGATTAAGAGAGCCACGTTGGCACATCTGGGAAAAGCCAAATCTGAAAGCTTCCCGGTTCCCCCCCCCTTCCCCAAGTCCATCCCATGGTCCAATCTCCCACCTCCACAATTGCAGCTTCCACCCATCCAGTTCCGGTCAGGTGCAGAGACAAAGGATGACCTTGGCTTTCTAGAAGGATTTTTGTTATAGCTGCATAGCATCTCACTCCGTACAATCCCCCACAGTCCCATTTCCCCACCATAGAAAAGGCAAAGCAGAATAATAGAAAGTGTGGCAGGCCAAAGACCCAAAAGCAAAGATGGATGCAGGCCTGACCCCCCCCCCCCCTTCATGGTGCTACTTGTCACCTACAAAGCCCTTCATGGTATTGGATCTGGGTACTTGAGAGACCGCCTACTGCCAATTACCTCCACTCGACCAATTAGATCCCACAGATTAGGCCTCCTCCGAGTTCCATCAGCCAGTCAATGTCGACTGGCAACTACGCGGAGGAGAGCCTTCTCTGTGGCTGCTCCGACCCTCTGGAACGAACTCCCCGTGGAGATTCGCACCCTCACCACCCTCCAGACCTTCCGCATAGCACTTAAAACCTGGCTGTCCCGTCAGGCCTGGGGCTAAAGGCCTCAACCCCACCCAAATTGTATGAATGTTATGCTTTTAACGATGTACTGTCTTATGTGTTTAATCTGTTTGTCCCCCCTTCCTTCTGAACGGTGAGCCACCCTGAGTCCCCCCAGGGAAAAGGGCGGCATATAAATAAACTACCTATACCTATACCTATACCCTTCCCAGGGCTTGAAATCCACCCCCCTCCAGCTCCTGGCAGCTTCCTCGCCAGCATGGAGGGAGGGAGGGAGGTTTTGGCTCTTTGGGGAGGGGGTGAGAATGCCGATACCTGCCCCACCACCCTTCTCCCTTACATGCCTGACATCTCTTCCAGTTTCTGGGCTTAGTGCTAGAAGGGAATCTCCCCGGTGTGTCATCACGACCAGGGTGGGGCTGTTGACTAGCAGAGGCATGTGGCCCGGGTGGCATTCCTTGGGGGGGAGGGGGTGACACAGAGCTCTGGAGCTTTCATTCGTTCTGGCCTCCCCCCACGCCCAGCTGCTTGGCTTCTGGCTTGGCTTGGCAGCCCTGCGGATTTCTTTATCCCCCACTTGCTCCTTTCTTCGCTCCTTCCTCTTTCCCTCTCTGGCTTTTGAGAGTCTAGAAAAAAGGAGGACCGGGGGGGGGGGGGCAGGATGGCACTCTCCCAGCATTTGAGGGGCTGCCCCCAAGAAGAGGGGGTCAACTTATTCTCCAAAGCAGCTGAAGGCAGGACAGGAAGCAACGGAGGGAAACTAATCAAGGAGAGAAGCAACTTAGAACTAAGGAGAAACTTCCTGACAGTGAAGACAATTAACCAGTGGAACAACCTGCCTCCAGAAATCGTGGGTGCTGCTTCATGACTGGAGGTTTTAAAGAAGAGATCGGACAGCCACCTGTCTGGAATGGTATAGGATCTCCTGCTCGAGCAGGGGTGGGCTGGAAGGGGGGGGGCAATGCAGCACGTTCATAGCCTCAGATATTGACACATCTCACCTTTCACTACGGGCTGGAGACAGCCAAGCCTTCTCCTGCAAAACATCTCACCTCCCCCAACCTCTCTGAGAAGATGGGTGTCCAGAGGATGTCCTGCATTCTTTCTTACCCCCTATAATGATGATGATGATGATAACTACTTTTTAGCAACTTTAAAGAATATTTCAGAATAGAGCTAAAAAGGGCCTTGGAGGTCTGCTAGTCCAGCCCCCTGCTCAAGCAGGAGGCCCTATACCAGTGTTTCTCAACCTTGGCCACTTGAAGATGTCCGGACTTCAACTCCCAGAATTCCCCAGCCAGCGAATGCTGGCTGGGGAATTCTGGGAGTTGAAGTCCAGACATCTTCAAGTGGCCAAGGTTGAGAAACACTGTCCTAACCACTGCTGGGGAATTCTGGGAGTTGAAGTCCAGACATCTTCAAGTTGCCAAGGTTGAGAAACCCTGCCCTATACCATTCCTGACAGGTGGCTGTCCAGTCTCTTCTTAAAAACCTCCAGTGATGGAGGAACCACAACTTCTGGAGGCAACTTCTCTTCCACGGGTTAATTGTCCTCACTGTTAGAAAGTTTCTTCTTAATTCCAGGTTTCTTCTGTCCTGAATGAATCGCTTGGCTCTGTTGCTTTCCATGGTCACCGAGTGCTTCTTCATCGGAGACAAATTCCTTCTAGGTCTAATCACACTCGGTCAAATAAAGTATTCAATTCAATTCAATTCAGTGACCCCGGGATTGGCCTCAAGATGGCGCCACTGACCACAGCCTCTCCCTGAAATGCTCTCTGTGTATTTGAAGTTCTTTTCTTTAAATTTTCTGTAACTCCCTGCAGTTTCCATGCAGGGAACTTTCTAGGACTATTTCTCCTCCTTAGAGGATTTCCCCTTTGTCCCCTGTCTCATCTTGTGTCTCTCTCTGGCTGATGCAGATGTTTGCCAGCTGCCCTCCGTCTGTGGCATCTGCAAGGCGATGTTCTCACGCTTCTTCTACAATGCTTCCACGCACACATGTGAACGGTTCATCTATGGGGGATGCGGTGGCAACAAGAACAATTTCGACTCCGAAGACGAGTGTCTCACAGCCTGCAAAGGTGAGTGGTCACCTCTGGCCAGCCGGAAGCAACTATTAGCAATAGTTAGACTTATATACCGCTTCATAGGGCTTTCAGCCCTCTCTAAGCGGTTTACAGAGTCAGCATATCGCTCCCAACAACAATCCGGGTCCTCATTTTACCCACCTCGGAAGGATGGAAGGCTGAGTCAACCTTGAGCCTAGTGGGATTTGAACAGCCGAACTGCTGAACTACAGTCAGCTGAAGTAGCCTGCAGTGCTGTATTTAACCACTGCGCCACCTCGGCTCTTAGGGGGATGTAGAAGGTAGACAGTTGAAGGCACTTCTCATGGGCCTAGCAGAGGACACCAGTGATGGTCCTCAAGATCTTCTCTGGAGCTACACGGCCCTCCCTTTGGAAGACACCTCTCAGTTGGTGATGACGTGGATGGTTTGAAATACTTCCCCTGGATTTTGGCTTTTTTTTTTCCTGGCTGGGGAATTCTGGGAGATGAAGTCCACAAATTTTAAAATTGCCAAGGTTGGACATCCCAGGTCTAGGGGTCAGGATTCCCACTGCAGGTTGGACACAAGCTACTAGTCTTAAAGTTGCCAGGTTTGGATATCTCTGGTTTAGAGTTTTCACCCAATGGGTATCTCCCCTGCTAGTTTAAGAATATGTTGGAAGAAATACCCATCTGGTTCATTTCTAGCTGGAGGCTGATTGGAAAGATGGTTTAATGATGAAGCAGAAGCACATGGATTCTAGCTTCTAGGACCCTGGAGTTGAAATTTGGGGGGGGGTATTTATATCTTCTATTGGGCTTTCCATTGTGCAAGAATATGTACTCTAAACCAGAAATCTCTGCTATTTTAAGTATTTTAACTGTTGGAAGAAATATCCATCTGGGTGAGTTCCAGCTGGAGGCTGATTGGAAAGATGGTTTAATGATGAAGCAGAAGCACATGGGTTGGAGGCCCTGGGCAGCTGATCACATGGAGTTGAGACTGGGGGCTATTTATACCTTCCATTGGGCTTGGCACTTGAGCTTCCTGTTCCTGTGCAAGAACATGTACTCTATGGGCTGTCGTCAGACTGCCATGTAGGGGTATGTTTGTCTGAGCTAAGTTTGGTTGAGGTTTGGAGGGAGATGCAATGCCCTTAGGAGATTGAGCTCTGTGTCTTAGTGGGTTAATCCTTTTACGTCCTGGAGGGTCACTTCTTAATCCCACCACCCTGGAGCTGAAGACCTTATCTCTTGCAGATAGGCTGGCCTCGTCCTTCTCAATGGGCACCAAGTATCTGCTGGGGGAAATGAGCTGAAGCTCTGAGTTTCTGTCTCCCTTAAGGTTTTTTATTTCTCTTTTAGGGGAAACATTTCATCCTGCCTTTTAAAATATTCCTCAAAATATTCCACTCTTCTAGGAGAGGGGTGGGTGCTAACTGTCTACATCCCTGTGTTTCTTGATGACTCATTGACAATATCTGGGCTTGTCTCCATCGCCCCCTTAGCCTGACCCACCCTCCTTCCGCTTCCAGGGAGCGCCTAACTGTTGGCTGGAGCAGAGACGGCAAAACCACCACATCGGACTCCCGACTCAGCTGCTTTCCCGGAGACCCTGGCTCTGCCACCGAGATGGGAAGAGAGGTTGAAGCTGCCTTGTCTGCACCCCCTCCCCCCATGTGCCCCTCCATACACTCCGTGCTGTGTGCCTGTGCAGTTGCCCCCAAAGGACCCTCCCTCCCGCTCCCTGGGCTGGTCCTGTTGGCGTGTCCCTTGGCCATGCCCCTCCCCCTCAGGCGACGCCCCTTCTGCGGGTGTTGAGATAGGCTGGTCCTGTTTCCCCCCCCCCCGCGGATTAGATGAAGGGACCGGCAGTCCTGGTCAGTCTGGCCAGAGGGGGCTTCCTCTCACTCAGGCTCCCCTTGCCTTGCCCCCAGGAAGGGCAGTGGGGACTCAAGAGAAAGGGGGCTAGAGGAGGCCCTTGGCCCTTGGGGTCCAATGGGGCCAGAGCTTCCACCTTCAGAGGAGAGAGAGCTGGGGGGGGGTAACCCTGGGTCAGCCCAGGCACAAAATGGCCCCACCCTGACTCAGGCAGGCCTGAATCTGAGGACGTCATGCAGGAAATGGCTGAAGGTGGGCTGGAAGCAGGAGCCCCCCCCCTCCTGCACACTCACTGGTCACTCTTTACCAGCCCCATGTGCCTTACAGGGAGAGGTGTGTGTGAGTGTGTGTGTGTGTTCTGTGTTTCTCTGCACGCTTGCTGTCCTGGAGGAGAGCTGGGATGGAAGGCTGAGGAATGAATGAATGAAAGGTGTGAATGTGTGAATGAATGACTGAACCAACCAATCCAGCCCCAGGGAACTGCTCTCTGCTTGTACATACACTGAAAGAAAACATTAAAGGTGCTGAAACTTTGCGGGATGGTCTGAACTTGGCTGTGGGAGAGTTTCTTTCGTGTTCGGTCAGCCGGTGGGGGGCTAGCAAGAAGGAGCCAGAGGGACCACACTGCAGCCGTCCTGCAGGAGCAGGGGGTGAGGAGGAGGGAGGGGGGATAAGGAGGGAGGAGGAGGAGGAGGAAGGGAAATAAAGGGCGGTTGGACTAGAAGACCTCCCAGGTTCCCTTCCATTGTGTTCTTATTCCTTAAAAGGTCTTCTAGACCAACCCCCTGCTCAAACAGGAGACCCCATGACATTCTGGGCAAGTGGCTGTTCAGTCTTTTCTTGAAAGCCCCCAGTGATGAAGATAACAGAGGAGGGAGCTTCATTCAGCAGGTTCTGACCAGTTCTGGAGAACCGGCAGAGGAAACTTTGAGTAGTTGGGAGAACCGGCAAATGCCACCTCTGGCTGGCCCCGCCCCCATCTATTCTCTGCCTCCGGAGTCCCAGCTGATCAGGAGGGGACTTTGCAGTAACCTCCTCCTGCCACACCCACAGAGCCACGCCCACAGAACAGGTAGTAAAAAATGTTAATCCCACCGCTGACCCATCACCTCTGGGGGGAAGCCATTCTACTGGTTAATTGGAGGGAAAGGTGGGGAGGGGGAGCAGGAGGATATGACATGATAGCAATATCCCAATATTTGAGGGGTTTCCCCAAAGAAGAGGGGGGGGGGTGTCAACCTATTTCCCAAAGCCCCTCTAGGCCGAACAAGAAGCTATGGGTGGAAACTAATCGAGGATTTCCTGACAGAACAATCAGAAGTTGTGGATGGCTCCATTATTGGAGGTTTTCAAGATGAGGCTGGACGGCCAGTTGTCCAAAATGGTATAAGGTTGCCTGAGCAAAGGGTTGGACTAGAGGACCTCCAAGGCCCCTTTCAGCTGTATTCTGATTCTGAAATAATCTTAAAAGTTGCTAAAGCAATAATCATCATTCTGCATCAAATGAAGCAATGCAAGGGATTTGAGTGAGAGGAAAATATCTTTTATTGCAGGGGATCATCTCCATCAGAAGGGGGCGGCGGGGGGGGGAAGAAGATGAGCAGGGAGCAAGGAGTGAGAGGAAGAGTAGGAGAAGGAGGGAGGGAGGGAGGAAAGAGGAGGGAGGGAGGAGGAGGAGCAAGGAGGGAGGAGGGAGGAAGAGGAGGAGAAGGAGGGAGGAGGAGGAGCAAGGAGGGAGGAGGGAGGAAGAGGAGGAAGGAGGGAGGGAGGGAGGGAGGAGAAGGAGGGCGGGAGGAGAAGAGGGGGGAGGAGAAGGAGGAGGGGGAGATAGGTAGGAGGAGGAGCAAGGAGGGAGGGAGGGAGGGTGGAGGAGGGAGGAAGGCTTTCAGCCTAGCTAGGTCTTCACTTTGGGTTGGATCCAAGAACCATCATCCCCAGAGCCAAACCTGGGAGAGGATCAGCGCTCCTGTCGAAGGAAAGGAGAGAGATTCACCTTGGGAAGCAGCAGAGACAATCCCCTTCCTGGGGAGGGGAAAAGCCTGGTTCCCCCCCTCCCAGTTCACAGGGCCCGAGCTTGACCGAGTGGCAGGAGGACCTGTCCATCAGGGGAGAGGTCCAGTCCTCAGGGTGTGGGAACATCTGCTTCACATCAGGGATTCTTCCCTTCCCATCAGGCAGGGGGTGAAATCCAGCAGGTTCTGAACAGGTTCTGGAGAACCGGTGGCGGAAAGTTTGAGCAGTTCGGAGAACCGGCAAATACTGTTTCTTGGTTGGTCCCAGAGTGGGGTGGGAATGGAGATTGTGCAGTATCCGCCCCCACTGCCACGCCCATCAAGCCACAGAACCGCTAGTATTTTTTTTTACATTTCACCCCTGCCATGAGGGTCTTCGCAATCAGGAGTGGGATTCAGCTGGTTCGGATGGGTTCGGGCAAAGCGGATGTGATTTTCATCTGGTTCACCAAACCGATAGTTTCCAAGACTGGCTGACCACGCCCACCTCACCTCCCAGAGTCCCCACGCGACCCACTGTGGATGCCAGATAAGAAGAGCAGGGCCCACCTGCAGGCTCCGGGAGGGTGAAAATGGGCCTCTCGGAAGTTCCGGAAGTCTGCAAACAGGCTTGTTTCTGGTCTCCGGAGGGCCTCCGAAGCCCAGGGGAGGACGTTTTTTGCCCCCCCGGAGTCTCCACCCCACCCACTTCTGAAATGGGAGTCCTACCTCCTCAATTCCTCTTCGGCAGACGGTGCCACAGCCGGTGGGGCAGCATAAAAGCCTTCTCCACAGTCGGCATCTGATTGGCATTGCGAAACACAGATGCCAATTTTGGGGGTTTTGGACACCGTCCTCGTGGTCCTGCAAGAAAGGTGGCAACTGAATAAGAGAGTTGGAAGGGAACTTGGAGGTCATCTAGTCCAGGGTGTGTGTGTCCCACCCGCCTTACCTTTTGGTGCGCAGAACTGGGTGCAGGTCTCCTCATCCCAGAAGTTGTTGGCGTTTCCCCGGCTGCCCCTGTAGAGGAAGCTCTCGCAGGCCTTGGAGGTGGGGTTGTAGAAGAAGCGGGACCGGATGGCATCCCCCCACCCAGAATCACTGGGGAGTTGGCAGATATCTGGAGGGGGAGGGCAGAAGGTGTTGAGCGTTTGTTCTTCAAGCGCATTCCGCCTCCCCCCAACCTCCCCCCCCACTCCCCAATCTCTTTCTGGCCAATAATTATTGCTGGCCAATCATCAGTAGTAGTAGCAGTTTGACTTATATACCGCTTCATAGGGCTTTCAGCCCTCTCTAAGCGGTTTACAGAGTCAGCATATATCGCCCCCAACAACAATCCGGGTCCCTCATTTTACCCACCTCGGAAGGATGGAAGGCTGAGTCAACCCTGAGCCGGTGTGATTTGAACAGCCGAAACTGCAGATAGCAGTCAGCTGAAGTGGCCGGCAGTGCTGCATTTAACCCACTGCGCCCACCTCGGCTCTAGATAGATAGATAGATGATAGATAGATAGATAGATAGATAGATAGATAGATAGATAGATAGATAGATAGATAGATAGATAGATAGATGATAGATGATAGATGATAGATGATAGATGATAGATGATAGATGATAGATGATAGATAGATAGCAATAGCAATAGCAGTTAGACTTATATACTGCTTCATAGGGCTTTCAGCCCTCTCTAAGCGGTTTACAGAGTCAGCATATCGCCCTCACAATCCGGGTCCTCATTTCACCCACCTCGGAAGGATGGAAGGCTGAGTCAACCTTGAGCCGGTGAGATTTGAACAGCCGAACTGCAGAACTGCAGTCAGCTGAAGTGGCCTGCAGTGCTGCATTTAACCCACTGCGCCACCTTGGCTCATAGATTCAGGCATTGATTCAGCAAAGGGTGAAAATACCAGAATAGTAGACTATCTCTCAAAATAAGTAGCTTGCATTAACATCTTAGAATTGGCCCAGAAGAGGCTGTTGAATGACCCAGGAGCCCCAACCGCCCCCTCCCAGCTCAGCCTTCTCCCCCCCCCGCCCCCAGGTTGCTCACCCCGGCTGGCACAGGCCTGCAGGCACTCCAGCTGTGTTGCGAAGTTGTTTCCGTTGCCTTCGCAGCCTTGATGGACGAACTTTTCACACACCCCTGCCTGGTAGTTGTAGAAGACCCGCAGGGAGGAGTCCTGGCTGCATTTCTGACGGTCTGGAGGCAGCTGGCAGAAGCCTGGAGGTGCCGGAGGGGTTTTGAGGGAGGGGAGGGGAGTTGTCAGTTTGGCCGGAGGTGGGAGAAAGAGAATAGGAGGAGGAAGGTGGATTAGATACGTTCATCACCCGCTTGATTTGTTTGTAAAAAAAAACAAAACAAAGGCAGGAGATAAATAATTCAGTAAATATATAAAGTAAATATTTAGAAACAAATATTTAAAAATAAATATTTTATTTATAAATAAACTATAATATAAAAATATAGTGTTTATAAATCTATAAAAGTGAATATTTTATGTATATTTTATTTAAATATGAATCTGCTCTTTGATTACTGTCACCCCTCCTGCACCCGGAGGTCCCTGTTTTTGCAAGTAGCACATAGGAATTTCGGGCAAAGCATCGAAGGCAGTGAGTCTTAGCAGGAGGAGGAGGAGGAGGAAGAGGGGCTGGTCAAACTAGAGTCTTGGACTTTAAGAGAGCTAATTTCAATAAACTTAGAGAGAGCTTGGGAAAAATTCCACGGATGAGAATCCTCAAGGGGAAAACAACTCAAGAAGCTTGGGAAATTTTGAAAGATGAGATTACAAAAGCCCAGTCTAGCACAACACCAATGAAGAAGAAAAATAACAGCTCCCAAAAGAAACCAGCATGGTTGCATAAAGAACTCTCTGACAAATTGAAAAACAAAAAAAAGATAAGATTTAGATTTAGATTTTCCTTTATTTGTATGCCGCCCTTTTCCCTCGGGGGACTCAGGGCGGCTCACAATTCAAAAGGGGGGGGGGGAGAGAGACAAACAGTAGACAATACAACATATTAAAAAAAAAGAGAACAACAGTCACACAGTTCGGGTGGGGCTACAATCTTAACCCCAGGCCAGCCGGGACAGCCAGATCTTTAAAGCGGCGCGGAAGGACTGGAGGGTGGTGAGGGTCCGAATCTCCACGGGGAGTTCGTTCCAGAGGGTCGGAGCAGCCACCGAGAAGGCTCTCCTCCGGGTAGTTGCCAGTCTGCACTGGCTGGAAGATGGAATTCGGAGGAGGCCTAATCGATGCGATCGTATCGGTCTGGTGGAGGTGATTGGCAGTAGGCGGTCTCTCAAGTACCCAAATCTGCAGTTGACACTAAGCTGGCAGGAACAGCCAACACTCCAGAAGACAGGCTGAAGATACAGAAGGATCTGGACAAACTTGAACATTGGGCCCTATCTAATACAACGAAATTCAATGGAGAAAAGAGTCAGGTTCTACATTTAGGCAACAAGAACGAAATGCACAGGTACAGTATAGGTGGCACCTTGCTCAATAGTAGTAGCTGTGAAAGGGATCTTGGAGTCTTAGTGGACAACCATTTAAATAGGAGCCAGCCGTGTGCAGCAGCTGCCAAAAAAGCCAACACAGTTCTAGGCTGCATCAACAGAGGGAGAGAATCAAGATCACGTGAAGGGTTAATACCACTTTATAATCACTTGGTAAGGCCACACTTGGAATACGGCATTCAGTTTTTGTCACCATGATGTAAAAAAGATGCTGAGACTCTAGAAAGAGTGCAGAGAAGAGCAACAAAGAGGATTAGGGGACTGGAGACTAAAACATATGAAGAATGGTTGCAGGAACTGGGCATGTCTAGTTTAATGAAAAGAAGGACCAGGGGAGACATGATAGCAGTCTTCCAATATTTGAGGGGCTGCCCCAAAGAAGAGGGAGTCAAACTATTCTCCAAAGCACCTGAGGGCGGAACAAGAAGCAATGGATGGAAACTAATCCAGGAGAGAAGCAATTTAGAAGTGAAGGGAAATTTCCTGACAGTTAGAACAATTAACCAGTGGAACAGAAGTTGCCTCCAGAAGTTGTGAATGCCCCAACACTGGAAGACTTTAAGAAGATGTTGGATAGCTATCTGTCTGAAACGGTATAGGGTTTCCTGCCTAGGCAGGAGGTTGGACTAGAAGACCTCCAAGGTCCCTTCCAACTCTGCCATTGTATTATATGTATTATAGAGGCTGCCATTGGTCAGAAATTTATAGGGTGGGGGGGGTTGGACTAGATGACCTCCCAGGTCCCTTCCAACTCTCTTAATCTGTAATCTGTAACCCCCGAAGAGAAAATAGCCCCAGCCCAGCCCAGCCAGCTTCTTGGGTCCATCTCCCACCAAGGTCTACTCCTGTGGGTCTACTCACTATTCAGAGGTCCCAGGCTCCCTTCCTCACCCTCCCCACCGCTGGCGGCATGGAGCTCAGCGGAGAAGGAGAGGAGCAGCCCGAGGAGGAGCAGCTTGGCCCACATGGTCTCTCAGGGGGAAAGGAGGTCTCTTGGCCGAGGCAGAGGGAGCCTATAAAGCCAGAGAAAGGGGCTGGTGGCCGTTTAACCGCAGGCTTGAGGGACTTTCCCAATGCACAGCTTCCTCCGGACAGGAGGGCCAACCTCAGGAGGAGGAAGGACACACCAGCGGCGGTTTGCTGGAACGCCACAATCTTGCGTAATGGCTGAACTCCGCCCAGTGTGCTTATTGCAATGGTCAGACTGGAAGGGTGGGGTGAGGCTGGGGTTGGGCTGAACCTCCTGGACTGGCAACATCCAACACGGGCTGGGCTGTCTCAAGAGCCCTGGGCTGTGGGGGGTGGACAGAGCCCCCTTTCCAGAGGAGACGAGGAAGGGAAGGGAGGTGGTGGAGGGACCCCCATGATCTCCAAGCTCAAAAGCGAAGGTGTGTGTGTGGGGGGTGTTTCTCCTTTGGGGAGGGGGTGAACCCGTCTTTTGCTCCCTTTGAGGTGCACGGACCTCGAACAGAGTAGGCAAAATGTAGGGAAATTCTCACTGAAGGGGGGGGGGATGTTTGGGGGCTTCTTGTTCTGCCCGAAGAGACAAGGTGGTGGCCCCCAAGCTCCTTCAACCAAGCGAGACACGAAGGGAACGTTTCTTCTTCATCTCCCCATCCAAGGTAGAGCCCCACTTGGTCTCTGCAGGGTCTCATCCCCAGAAGGCACAGCGTTCTCAGCCACCACCTTCTGGCTGGGAATCCTGGGTATTAGGACTGGAGGAACCCAATACGATCGTTCATGGCAGCTTCCCGGTTGGTCAGCGGGAGAGATGAGGCCAAAGCATTTTCTCCCTTTGTCTTTTGTCCTTTTCAGCTACGAATTATTGAGAAATATTTGCTTCTTTCTACATCAGTGTTTCTCAACCTTGGCAACTTGAAGATGTCCGGACTTCAACTCCCAGAATCCCCCAGCCAGCATTCGCTGGCTGGGGAATTCTGGGAGTTGAAGTCCGGACATCTTCAAGTTGCCAAGGTTGAGAAACACTGATCTAGGTTCTTCTTTTACACTTTAGGTGGTGATGGTACTTCAGAAAAGACCCGAAAGGTGACAAAGCTTTGAAAAAGAAATATTTCCTCTCCCTTGCATTTTCCCGAGGCTCTTGTAAAAGGCACGTTCGATGCCAGTCCGGTTTCTTTCTCACCCCAGGGACTCTCGGTCGCTGGTGCTGTTACATACTGGCAGACAGTGTGGTAGTTCTCACCAAGGTCCTCTGGTCCGGTGGGGGTGGTGGGAATACTCCAAGGTGATTGGTTAAGACATCTGACAGCTCCCTATGAAAGGGTTGCTTCCAGAGAGACTCTGTGCTGGATTCTACATAGTGGTCACCTAATCTAGGAGCCGAGGTGGCGCAGTGGTTAAATGCAGCACTGCAGGCTACTTCAGCTGACTGCTAGTTCGGCAGTTCGGCTGTTCAAATCTCACCGGCTCAGGGTTGACTCAGTCTTCCATCCTTCCGAGGTGGGTGAAATGAGGACCCGGATTGTTGTTGGGGGCGATATGCTGACTCTGTAAACCGCTTAGAGAGGGCTGAAAGCCCTAGGAAGCGGTATATAAGTCTAACTGCTATTGCTATTGCTATTGCTATTGCTATTGCTATTGCTATGCTATGCTATGCTATGCTATGCTATGCTATGCTATGCTATGCTATGCTATGCTCTCTCTCTCTCTCTCTCTCTCCATCCATCCATCCATCCATCCATCCATCCATCCATCCATCCATCCATCCATCCATCCATCCATCCATCCATCTATCTATCTATCTATCTATCTATCTATCTATCTATCTGCAATATTGCAGGTTAACTCTGCTCACTGCCAGGAGTTCGTTCCTGGTTGACTCAGCCTTCCATCCTTCCGAGGTGGGTAAAATGAGGACCCGGATTGTTGGGGGCGATATGCTGACTCTGTAAACCGCTTAGAGAGGGCTGAAAGCCCTATGAAGCGGTATATAAGTCTAACTGCTATTGCTATTGCTATTGCTATTGCTATTGCTATGCTATGCTATGCTATGCTATGCTATGCTATGCTATGCTATGCTTATCTCTCTCTCTCTCTCTCTCTCTCTCTCTCTCTCTCCATCCATCCATCCATCCATCCATCCATCCATCCATCCATCCATCCATCCATCCATCCATCTATCTATCTATCTATCTATCTATCTATCTATCTATCTATCTATCTGCAATATTGCAGGTTAACTCTGCTCACTGCCAGGAGTTCGTTCCTGGTTGACTCAGCCTTCCGTCCTTCCGAGGTGGGTGAAATGAGGACCCGGATTGTTCTTGGGGGCAATATGCTGACTCTGTAAACCGCTTAGAGAGGGCTGAAAGCCGCATGAAGCAGTAGATAAGTCTAACTGCTATTGCTATCAAGAGCTTTTGTTGCTGAAGCCCGAGTGCCTCTTCCGTTCATCCGATTTAACCGGTGCCCCTTCCCACAACCTTCCTCTTAAGCCCAGAGTTTCCCGAGATTAGCAGTTTTGAAATGAATGGACTTCAACTCCCGGAATTCCTCAGCCAGCATCTTAAAGCCACCAGGGTGGAACAACACTGCTGTCAATCACAGTAAAACATGCATTCCAAGACCTCAGTGCAAATCTTGGCCTCCATGTCAGCTTCCTGATGTCAGAATGCAAACAGCACCGTTTGTGTCACCACCGTGTGAGGAACATTTTATTCCACCTTGTTGCACACGCCATTGACCTGGTGGATCTGTGCCAGGGGAGGGAAAGCCTGCTTCTGATCCATTGTCTTCTGAATCTGGCTGGGAAGTGGGACCTGCGATTCCTGGGCTGTCTCCACCCTCCTGGCTATTTGCCACACGTGAGGGGCTAAGGCCGAAGGGCTCCCCCTCCCTTCACACCTGCAGAGGGGGGGGTGTCTCCTTGAGCATTCGCTGGCTGGGGAATTCTGGGAGTTGAAGTCCGGACATCTTCAAGTGGCCAAGGTTGAGAAACACTGCTTTAGGTGGCGATGGTACCTCAGATAAGGCACGCCGGATGCCAGTCCGGTTTCCTCTCTCACCCCGGGGAGTATCAGTCACTGGTGCCCCTTCCCACAACCTTCCTCTTAAACCCAGAGTTTCCCGAGATTAGCAGTTTTAAAACGAGTGGACTTCAACTCCCAGAATTCCTCAGCCGGCATCTTAAAGCAGCCAGGGTTGAAATACCATCATAGTAAAACATGCATTTCAGGATCTCAGTGCAAATCTTGGCCTCCGGGTCAGTTTCCTGATGTCAGATGTCAGGGCACAAACAGAACATTTTGTGTTGCCACCGTGTGAGGAACATTTTGTTCGACCTTGTTGTATTGACCTGGTGGATCTGTGCCAGGTGAGGGAAAGCTTCTGATCCATTGTCTTCTGAATCTGGCTGGGAAGTGGGACCTGCGATTCCTGGGCTGTCTCCACCCTCCTGGCCACCTGCCCATTTGCCACGGGTGAGGGGCTAAGGACGAAGGGCTCCCCTTCCCTTCACACCTGCAGAGAGTGAGACCCTTGGGGCAGCATGCAAGCTCTCCCTAGACGCAGAAAGACGGCGCCCCTCCAACACCAACTCTTGAGGAGACACAATGGGTGCGAGTGTGGGAAGAAATTTCCATCTGGTTCAATTCCAAGCTGGGAAAAAGACCCTGGAAACATGGAGGGTGACTGGAAAGACGGTTTAATGATGAAGCAGATCCACATGGATTCTAGGTTCTAGGACCATGGAGTTGAGAATTGGGTGTGGGGTATTATATCTTCTGTTGGGCTTTCCACTGTGCAAGAACATGTACTCTAAACCAGAAATCTCTGCTATTTTAGTATTTTAACTGTTGGAAGAAATATCCATCTGGGTGAGTTCCAGCTGGAGGCTGATTGAAAGATGGTTTAATGATGAAGCAGAGCCACATGGGGTTGGAGGTCCTGGGCAGCTGATCACATGGCGTTTGAGACTGGGGGGCTATTTATACCTTCCATTGGGCTTGGCACTGAGCTTCTTGTTCCTGTGCAAGAACATGTACTCTATGGGCTGTTGTCAGACTCCCATGTAGGGTATGTTTGTCTGAGCTAAGTTTGGTTGAGGTTTGGAGGGAGATGCAATGAGCTGAAGCTCTGAGTTTCTGTCTCCCTTAAGGTTTTTTATGTCTCTTTTAGGGGAAACATTTCATCCTGCCTTTTAAAATATTCCTCAAAATATTCCACTCTTCCAGGAGGAGGGGTGGGTGCTAATTGTCTACATCCCTGTGTTTCTTGATGACTCATTGACAATATCTGGGCCTTGTCTCCATCGCCCCCTTAGCCTGACCCACCCTCCTTCCGCTTCCAGGGAGCGCCTAACTGTTGGGCTGGAGCAGAGACGGCAAAACCACCACATCGGACTCCGGACTCAGTAGTTGTAGTAGTTGTAGTTGAGTTTGTTTATAGGCCGCCCTTTTCCCTGAGGGGACTCAGGGCGGCTAACAACTTGTATGGGAGGGGGGAAAAACATACAATAACATATAGACACAATGTATAATTAAAATCGAGCAACATTCATTCAACATTCGGGTGGGGCCGGATTACGATCTTTATCCCCAGGCCTGACGGGATAGCCAGATCTTGAAGGCTGTGCGGAAGGTCTGAAGGGTTGGTGAGGGTACGAATCTCCACGGGGAGATCGTTCCAAGGGTCGGAGCTACTACCGAGAAAGGCTCTCCTCCGCGTAGTTGCCAGCCGGCACTGACTGGCCGATGGCACTCTGAGGAGGCCTAATCTATGAGATCTTATGGGTCGAGAGGAGGTGATTGGGGAGGGGGGGGGATGGTGGCAGGATGGTGGGATTTCATCCAGGGGAATCTCATGCAAAGGGAGGATGCTCCCCCCTCCCCCGAGACAGACGGTCCCAGATTGAGGATACCAAATGAAACAATGCAAGGGGATTTGAGTGAGAGAAAATATCTTTTAATTGCAGGGGATCATCTCCATCAGAAGGGGGCGGGGGGGGGTCAGAAGATGAGCAGGGAGCAAGGAGTGAGAGGAAGAGTAGGAGAAGGAGGGAGGGGAGGGAGGGAAGAGGAGGGAGGGAGGGAGGGAGGAAGAGGAGGAGAAGAGGGGAGGGAGGAGAAGGAGGGAGGGGAGATAGGTAGGAGGAGGAGCAAGGAGGAAGAGGAGGGAGGGAGGGTGGAGGAGGAGGAAGCTTTCAGCATAGCTAGGTCTTCACTTTGGGTTGGATCCAAGAACCATCATCCCAGAGCCGAACCTGGGAGAGGATCAGCACTCCTGTCGAAGGAAAGGAGAGAGATTCACCTTGGGAAGCAGCAGAGACAATCCCCTTCTGGGGAGGGGAAAAGCCTGTTTCCCCCCTCCCAGTTCCACAGGGCCCGAGCTTGACCGAGTGGCAGGAGGACCCGTCCATCAGGGGAGAGGTCCAGTCCTCAGGGTGTGGGAACATCTGCTTCACATCAGGGATTCTTCCCTCCCATCAGGGCAGGGGGTGAAATCCAGCAGGTTCTGACAGGTTCTGGAGAACCGGTGGAGGAAATTTGAGCAGTTCGGAGAACCGGCAAATACTGTTTCTTGGTTGGTCCCAGAGTGGGGGTGGGAATGGAGATGTGCAGTATCGCCCCCCCTGCCACGCCCATCAATCACAGAACCACTAGTAATTTTTTTTACATTTCACCCCTGCCACGAGGGCCTTCGCAATCAGGAGTGGGATTCAGTTGGTTCGGATGGGTTCGGGCAAAGCGGATGTTGATTTTCATCTGGTTCACCAAACCGATAGTTCCAAGACTGGCTGACCCCGCCCACCTCCCCCTCCCCAGAGTCCCCACGTGGCCCACCTGTGGATGCCAGATAAGAAAGAGCAGGGCCCACCTGGAGGCTCCGGGAGGGTGAAAAATGGAAGTTCCGGAAGTCCGCAAACAGGCCTCTTTCTGGTCTCCGGAGGGCCACCGAAACCCAGGGGAGGACGTTTTTGCCCCCCCGGAGGTCTCCATCCCCCCACTTCTGAAATGGGAGTCCTACCTCCTCAATTCCTCTTTGGCAGGTGCTGCCACAGCCGTTGGGGCAGCATAAAAACCCTTTTGCACAGTCGGCATCTAATTGGCATTGCGAAAAACAGCTGCCAATTTGGAGGTGCTTTGGACACCGTCTTCGTGGTCCTGCAAGAAAGGTGGCAACTGAATAAGAGAGTTGGAAAGGGACCTTGTAGGTCATCTAGTCCAACCCCCCCCCCAAAGCAGGAGATCCCACACCATTTCCGATAGAGGGAAGTTCAGTCTCTTCTTGAAAGCCTCCAGGGATGAATCTCCCCACAAACTTCCAAAGGGAACTTGGCTTACAAGAGTCCTCGCCTTACAAGAGTTCACTTAGTGGCCGTTTGAAGTTACAACAGGATTGGAAAAAAGTGACTTATGACCAGTGTTCACACTTATGACCACTGCACCATCCCCAGGGTCATGGGATCAAAATTCGGAAGCTTGGCAACTGACTCGCATTTATGACGGTTGCAGTGTCCCGGGGTCATGTGGTCCCCTTCTGACGTGCAACGCCAATGGGGAAGCCAGATTCACTTAACAACCACGTTGCTTAAGGGATTCAGGGATTCACTTAACAACGGTGGCAAGGAAGGTCACAAAATGGGGTAGAACTCACTTAACAACTGTCTCACTTAGGGTCTCAATTGTGGTTGTAAACCCAGCACTCCCTGCAAGAGCCCGCGGGAAAGATAGAGAACTCCTGGAGGTGGAGGGTCTACGTACGGGGAGCCCCCTTCCCTCTCTTGCTTTTTCCCTGCGACTGGCTTCCCTTCCTGGCTTCTGCTCCGGGCTCTAGGTTACCCCTGCTGCCGCCTCCACCTCCGCCGCTTTCCTACTAGCTCCCGCGGCCTCAAAAGCACGGCAGAGGAGGAAGGGGGAGGGATAACGCGGGAGCCAGCTCAGGTGCTCCGCGTGGAGGGAGAGGCACCACTGCCATGGGCGGGGAAGCCAGCGGGAGCTTTGCCGGTGAAGGAGAAGAAGCAAGAGGACTGGCGGCTCATCAAAACAAGTCTGGGGAGGTCCTTTGCGGGCGGCCAGTTCTAGCCGCCTGCAAAGGACTTCCCCACGTTTGCTTTGGTAGAAATCTCTGCACGGCAGTTAGAAACTGCTGCGCGGGGATTTCTTTCCATGTGCGCGGCCGCGCAGGCGCACACCTTAGAGGGAACAGTGCCGCATACCTCCCAACGGCCGATAAGATTGCACAGGGTGGGCCTTCTCCGGGTACCGTCAACCAGACAATGTTGTCTGGCGACCCCCCGGGTGAGGACCTTCTCTGTAGCCGCTCCGACCCTATGGAACGATCTACCCCCGGAGATCCGGACCCTTCCCACTCTCACGGCCTTCTGAAAGGCTACCAAAACCTGGCTATTCCAGCAGGCCTGGGGCTGTTGACCTCATGTATGAGGTCCAGCCCCGCCTAGATTGAGTGTATGAAGTGATCTTTTAATCTGTTTTTATTCTCTCTATTTTAATTTTTTATTTTTGAAATGTGTTTCTGTAAGCCGCCCGGAATCCTTCGGGATTGGGCGGCCTATAAACTTATTAAACAGTTAAACAGTTAAACAATTGCTCCTAGCCAACTGCCACTGCCAAACCACAGCTAGCTTTCCTCCTCTGCTGGCCCACTGCCAGCGATTGTCCACCACCGATGTGACCACCACGGTCCTTCATCCCCAGCACTTCCTCTTAGCCTGTTCCCCGAGGCATGGTTTGACCCAGGGTTTCAACCCACGGGACACGTAGCCAGCAGACAATTGGCAGTGATGGCGCTGGGAATGTGTTGCACATTTGGCTGCCGGTGCAACTGGTGGTGGGCAGGGGTGAATGCGGGGTCTGCGGGGCATGGTGCAAGATGGGCAGAGGGCAGGGTGGTTGTGAGCTGCTCCACTTTGCGTGACTGCTGGGTGGAAAATCAAAGTCTGTCCCTCTTGCCCATTATAGTAGCTCCTTTTGCTTCTTCGCTCCCAAGTCATTTAATGCTGGGAGAAGCAGGTTTCCTAATCTGAGATACCTCCGGAGGGCTCTGTGGGCACCAAAGGCTGCCGGCTGGGCCTTTGATCTGATCCAACAGGGACCTTAGTTCTGTTATGCTGTCAATCGTCTAAACTCTCACTTGTATGAGGGACCATAGTCCTCCGTAAAGTCTCCTGCTCGAGCAGGGGATTGGACTGGAAGACTCCCAAGGTAGCAATAGCAATAGCAGTTAGACTTATCTACCGCTTCATAGGGCTTTCAGCCCTCTCTAAGCGGTTTATAGAGTCAGCATATTGCCCCCAACAACAATCCGGGTCCTCATTTTACCCACCTCGGAAGGATGGAAGGCTGAGTCAACCCTGAGCCGGTGAGATTTGAACAGCCGAACTGCAGAACTGCAGTCAGCTGAAGTAGCCTGCAGTGCTGCACTCTAACCACTGCGCCACCTCGGCTCTATAGGTCCCTTCCAACTCTGTTGTTTGCCCCTGGAGGGGGACGGTTCTCCTACAGCATTGGAGCATGAGGCTGCAAGGGTGCTTTCTGGACTGCCCAAGGGACCATGGATTCCTAGGTTATTGTGGAGGAGAACTAAGGGAAGGGGAGGTGTTGCCCGAAACCCACCAAAGAGGAGAAAGGAGGCCCAGCCCAGCCAGACTGGCTTTGCAGGTCCATTCTCCGCCAGGGACTACTCACTGTTCAGAGGATTCTGGCTCTTTTGACCCCCAACATCTCCAGCATTGGCAGCATGGAGATCAGCAAGGAAGGAGACGAGCACCCCCACAAGAAGGACCTTGGCCCACATGTTCTCTCTGGAGGGAGCAGGTCTCTGGGTCGAGGCAGAGGAAGGAGCCTATAAATGGTGCTGAGGGATGGGGGTGGTTTGTGGGGCTGTCCAATGCGAGGCTTCCACGAGGCAGGAGAGCCGAGCTGAGAGGGCTGCGCCAGAGCCGGAGGAAATTTCCACAAGGAAATCTTCCCCCAGGGCAGGTACATCTAGTCCGCCCAGGGAGCCTTTTGCAGCGGCCAGGCTGGAGGGACGGGACAAGAGGTTGCGGTTGGGGTGAGGCCTCTGGACTGAAAGAGATGGGCCTGGGCAATTTCTTTATTGCTGGCCACCCATTTTACGAGAATCTATTCATGCTTTCTCCATGCTTTTGCCCCATTTCCCCTGAAAATAAGACCTACCCTTAAGCCCAATGGGGCTTTTGAGCGTATGCGCTAAAATAAGCCCTCCCCGAAGACATTGCAACACAGCAGTAGCCATGAGGTGACCACACTCGCCGCTTCCTACACCTCCTGTCAGCTGTCATCTTATCATTGCTCCTGCTTCTTCATCGACATGTGGTGACAGATTGGGGAAGCCTTCAGGAAATGAAAGTGAACACTGTACCTCCTTGAGATGCTGCCTCAAGGACCCCCAACAGGTGCCCCAACTGGAAGAAGGAGGGGAGGGGGTCACATACCAAACTAGCTTGGACTGGCCATTAGGAAAACATCCTGCCTGAAACCTGATTGGTTATCCTGGGGGAGCAGTGAGGCAGAGAGTTAAGGGAGGGAAAAATAGAATTTAGGGATTTGGGCACGCGATTTTCAGTTCTGGCTTTGCACTACTGCAATTTGCACGATCTCTAATAAACGATACCTTTCTCAACAGATTGAGCCAAGGGTCGCCTTTTATTTAGAGGTTTAAGTTGTGGCTGGTTTGACACCCTCCTTCTGCTCACGGAAGGTGCATCGACTTCACAAAGCAGAAGAGTTGCCAAAAAATTTGGGGAAGGGGTGCAAACATTTTGTCACCATTCGAGGAGGCATTATTCTGTACTATTTTATATACAATCTACCTTACATTTTCCCCCTTATTAATTGTGCAGTTTTATGATTGTTTTCTAATTTCTTAACCTTTTTTTTCCCTTTAATGCTTTTTTGGTACCATAAATTCCATACTAAGTAATACTCAGATTCTTCTTTGCCTTTTATTTCTTTCTGTCCATTTCAGCGCATTCTAATACCTTTTTAAATCACATTTTCTTCTGTTGGGGTATTTTTGTTTTTCCAATTTTGTGCAAATATGATAAACAGTCTGGCTATTTTTTTTTGAGTTAGTTTTGGACCCCAGATTGGCGGCTTCCATCCCTCTCTGGCTAGTGCCTGGCAGCCTAATTGTGGATATTGTGTAAGTGTGGATGAGAGAGAGCATTTTTTAATTTAATTTTTTTTTTATTACATAAACCACACATACACACAATAATAATAATAAAAAAACCAACAACACCACACACACACACAGACAAAAAAAGCCATCATCACATACAGCATGTCATTTGGTTACAGGTGTTTTAACATTTATCATTCTTATACATTTATTATTTTCATTTAAAAGGTTATAATATACAGTTTGGGTTGCTTTATTTACCATCCCTTTCTCCTGTTGTAACACCACCTTATTTTCCCTTTCTTTTCTCCCTTCCTCCCTTCTCTACTTTCTTCCTTCCTCCTCTCCTTCCCCTTCCTTCTTCCCGTACCTTTCTCCTACTCCTGCTCTTCCTCTTCCCCTTTCTACCCTCTCTCCTCCTCTTTCTCTCCTTTCCATCCTCCTCTCCTTACCTCTTTCTTTCCACCCTCTCTCCCTTCTCTACTTTCTTCCTCCTCTTCTTCCCCTTCCTTCTTCCCATACCTTTCTCCTACTCCCGCTCTTCCTCTTCTCCTATCTACCCTCTCTCCTCCTCCTTTCCATCCTCCTCTCCTTACCTCTTTCTTTTCACCCTCTCTCCCTTCTCTACTTCCTTCCTTCCTCCTCTCCTTCCCCTTCCTTCTTCCCTTACCTCTCCTTTGCTCCAGCTCTTCCTTTTTCCCTTCCTACTCTTTCTCCTTCCTTTTCTCTCCCTCATCCTCCTTTCCCTTCCCTTTCTCCCTCCCTCCCTTCTCTACTTTCCTCCTTCCTTCTCTCCTTCCCTTCCTTCTTCCCGTACCTTTCTCCTACTCCTGCTCTTCCTCTTCCCCTTTCTACCCTCGAGAGAGAGCATTTTTGTGCTGAAGAACACATAGATATACTTTATAATCAATAGAAGGGTTCCACCACAAATGCGCGTACGAGAAAAGCGCGTGTGACTAAAGCGCGGTGACAAAACCGCACCGTCAAAACCGCGGAGACGAATGAGCGCTGAAGCGCGCCGACAACAGCGCGCCGACAGAAGCGTGCTGTAACATAACCCTAACCCTAACCCTAACCCTAACCCTAACCCTAACCCTAACCCTAACCCTAACCATAACCCTAACCCTAACCCTAACCCTAACCCTAACCCTAACCCTAACCCTAACCCTAACCCTAACCCTAACCCTAACCCTAACCCTAACCCTAACCCTAACCCTAAACCTTACCTTACCTTAAATCACGCTTCTGTCGGCGCGCTGTTGTCAGCGCACTGTTGTCGGCGCGCTTTTGACACCGCGGTTTTAGCGCCGCGGTTTTGTCAGCGCGCTTTTGACGTTCGCGGTTATGTCGTGCCACGCAATAGAAGTTTGCTGTTATTTTTAATCCATGGGGTCTCCATGTGTTCTAATGCATTTGTGGCTCAGAGTTCAGTTGAAAGTGATTGAGTGTGGCAATTTTGCAGGGCTGGGAGTGTGTGAGTGTGTAAGTTGAACCTGAGAGCACCCCGGTGTGTAACAGAGGTCTGGGGGCATTCGCTGGCTGGGGAATTCTGGGAGTTGAAGTCCGGACATCTTCAAGTGGCCAAGGTTGAGAAACACTGCTTTAGGTGGTGATGGTACCTCAGATAAGGCACGCCGGATGCCAGTCCGGTTTCCGCTCTCACCCCGGGGAGTATCAGTCACTGGTGCCCCTTCCCACAACCTTCCTCTTAAACCCAGAGTTTCCCGAGATTAGCAGTTTTTAAAACGAGTGGGCTTCAACTCCCAGAATTCCTCAGCCAGCATCTTAAAGCAGCCAGGGTTGAAATACAATCATAGTAAAACATGCATTTCAAGATCTCAGTGCAAATCTTGGCCTCCGGGTCAGTTTCCTGATGTCAGATGTCAGGGCACAAACAGAACATTTTGGGTTGCCACCGTGTGAGGAACATTTTGTTCGACCTTGTTGTATTGACCTGGTGGATCTGTGCCAGGGGAGGGAAAGCTTCTGATCCATTGTCTTCTGAATCTGGCTGGGAAGTGGGACCTGCGATTGGTGGGCTGTCTCCACCCTCCTGGCCACCTGCCCATTTGCCACAGGTGAGGGGCTAAGGCCGAAGGGCTCCCCCTCCCTTCACACCTGCGGAGGGGGGGGGTCTCCTTGGGCAGCATGCAAGCTCTCCCTAGACGCAGAAAGACAGCGCACCTCCAACACCAACTCTTGTGGAGACACAATGGGTGTGAGAACAGGTTTCTACATTGTCAACGCCAAATAGGCTGATTCCAGGTCCATCCATCATTAAAAGAAGAGACCAGGGGTGAAATCCTCCCAGTTCGACTGAACTGGGAGGGACAATTGTCTTTGGTTCTGCAAACTGGTAGTAAAAAAAAAAAAGCTTCTGATGATCGCCCGGCTCAGCTGTGAGCCGGGCGATCATTGGACGGTATTTTTAAAAGCTTTTAAGTTTAAGTTTAAGTTTTAATAGATTTGTATGCCGCCCAATCCTGGAGGACTCCGGGCGGCTTACATGAAAATAGTTTAAAAACAAATACAAAAAAGTTAAAAATACAAAACAACAGATTAAAAAAGAACACAACATACACTCGATGTTAATGGGGGCTGAAGTTCGATCAGAGAGCATTTCTCCCCCCTGCTGGTTTGCCTGAACTGTCAGGGGGGGAAAAATGCTTTTAAAAATGCTCAAAAAATGCTTTAAAAAAAGGTGAAAGTGGGGAAAAAAAGGTTGACCACGCCCACCCGGTCACATGACCCACCACCACCAAGCCATGCCCACAGAACCAGTGGTGGTGGTGAATTAGATTTCATCAGTGGAAATGGCCTGTCTCTTGGAAGGGAGGGCATCCTAAGTACCTGCATTGTGGTGGTGGTGAGATGGGGGAGAAGAGGGGCAGGAATAGGATTTGATTATAAATGGGGCTTTTGCAGATCTGCAAAATTATTACAGCAGAACTGTATTATCACAGGAATACACACATATGCACACACACACACACACACACACACACACACACACATGCCCCTCAGCACGTAGATGCTTCCACACCCCAGGCAGGTCCCCTGAATAAAAGTTTACTACTGTACCCCATTTAACTGCAGCCCCCCAAATGCAAACTCTTTCGCTTTTAGGAATAAACGTTTCCTCTTTCCTCACAGCTGACTGGATCCCATTTTTAGTTGTTCTTGTGCAACCCGGATACAGGAGCCAGAATAGGATTTGGTGATGATAAATGGGGCTCTGGCAGCTGCTGCCTAGCCGGTGCTGGACTTCCTCCCCCACGCGGGGCTTCTTTCACTTTGCTGCCATTCAGTGGCGTGGACAAGCCTCCATCTCTGGGTCACAGTCCTGCCCCAGGGGTCCCCCAAGGAGAACCCAGAAAGAGGAAGGCTTGAGCAGAAGGGAAGCTGTCCTGCGGGAGCCTAGCTGCCGATTTTGCCCTGTTTACATGGCACATAGAAACCACGGACTGGCTCCAGGCACGAGCACTCGACGCCCTGGGCTGTTCTTTGTTTGCCGCACAATCCACACTCGCCCGGGGTGTTGATCTCCCAGTCAAGAACCCGACTCAGAAGAAGGAGGGAGGGTAGGAGGGGGGAGAGGAAGAGAGGAGCAGGGGATGAGCAAGAGAGGAAGGAAAAGGAAAGGAAATATTTTAACGTTTTATATGGAAAAAACAAATATGTAAAGGGGATAAAGATAAATAAGAACAATAACTGTGCAAAGATATACCTGTAACTATATCTAAGAGAATAAAGGTAAAAAACCTTTTTTTAAAAACAAAGAACCAGACTCAGAGTATGCAGGAAAGTCAGGCCTTTATTCTGGAGAAGATAGGAAACAACCACTGAAAGGAATCTGGGCAGCCGTTTTGGGAGCATGACGGGGGGTGGCTCACTGGAGACGCAGCAGGGACTCAGGCCTCAGGGGATTGCATTTGTCCTGGGGAGAGAAAAGAGGAGGGGTGGGTGGGCGGGCAAGGGGCTTCTACTCAGAGCTGGTATTCAGCAGGTTCTGACCAGTTCTGGAGAACCAGTAGCTAAAAGTTTGAGTAGTCCGGAGAACCGGTAAATGCCACCTCTGGCTGGCTTATTCTGATTTTTGTTTATTCCAGAATTTTTCCCCCACTCCACAACCCATGTTGCTCTCCTTTGCTTCAGAGTGTCATCAGCCAGGCTGTCAGGCCTGTAGTCATATTCCTTTTAGGACAGTGTTTCTCAACCTTGGCAACATGAAGATGTCCGGATTTCAACTCCCAGAATTCTGGGAGTTGAAGTCCGGACATCTTCAAAATTGCCAAGGTTGAGAGACGCTACTTTAAAATGTGGACAGAATCCATAATGGTGTGAGAATCTGTGTGTCCAAGTTAATCAAATTAGCAAACTTCTTCAACCCCCAAAATGTTACCCAGATCTAAGGTCTATCGACATTCTTGGTCATCCAGGCTGTGGTTGACCCAAAGGTGCTTTTTCCTCTTTTTTTTTTATACTCAAATATTTATTTTATTTCTTTAAAAAAAAAACACAAGACTCAGAGTATGCAAGGAAAGTCAGGCCTTTATTCTGGAGAAGATAGGGAACAACCACTGAAAGGAATCTGGGCAGCCGTTTTGGGAGCATGACGGGGGTGGCTCACTGGAGACGCAGCAGGGACTCAGGCCTCAGGGGATTGCATTTGCCCTGGGGAGAGAAAAGAGGAGGGGTGGGTGGGCAGGGGGCTTCTGCTCCTGTTCCCAAGCCTTGGCTAAGCAGCAGAGGGGGCTTAGCCTTGTGACTCGGGGGGGGGGGGAACCAACTCACCAGCTGTGTCCCAGAGACGAGAAGTCCCTCGGCAGCCTTGAGTGGGTCCCTCTGCTTTCTTCTCCTCCCCAGGCCGGTCCTTTCCCGCTGGTGAGGCAAGGGCTGCCCACTGGCCCTTCAGCGGGTGGAGAAAAATCCCCTGGTCAGAGACGTTACGGGCCAATCCCTCCTGCACCCTCATGCAGTTTATCCTCATTTTGCTGATGAGCAGACCAAGTGGGGGGGTTCCCAGGTGTGGTGCCCTCCCCTCCAGCCCCTCACCATCCAGGAAGACCACCCCCACCAGTCACGGCCCCGGGACAGGACTTCCCTCCTGCCCATCTAGGTGTCTGTGTGATGCAAGTTAAAAAAGTGGAGTGGGTGTCAACTCCTAAAGTTGGTGAAGAAACGGGGGGGACACATACTTTCAGATCTCATATTATTGCAGCAGGCTTGGGAGGGGTGCACCTCATTGGGGAATGTGATTTATGACACAGACTGAGCAGAGGGAAGGAACAGGGGTAAAGTCCAGCTATAATTCAAATAAGGCTCAGATCTGACTACAAAAAGATCTTGCCAAAATAAATGCTCTTAATAAATGACTAACTTTCTTTTGAAATTTGGCTCCAGACTCATGAATCAATATGGGCATTTTTTGGAAACCTGACAGAGGTTTGAATCACACAGTCACTGCCACTGCCGCTCTTTTGATTAGGACGTGTCCACCCCCACCATCATTTGGTGTTGTGTCACATCAGCCTTGTGCAAAATGGGGAAAGAGCTGAGAGTGAGCAGAAGAGTCTCCCGCTATTGTGCTCATCCAGGTAACCACAATGACTGAGTTTTTACTCAACGCACAGAGGCCATCGGACAATCTGTCCCCCAGTGAAGTTGGAAACACAATCTCAGGACTCTGAGGACAATGGAGATGAACTGGAGGACGGCACAGGTGACGCCTTAGGAGAAATGATCAATGACCGAACTGTGTTTAAGATTAGGGTAGAGCTGTTTTTACCAGACACAAGTTTTGTGTATATTCGCAATCTCACATATGATAGAAGAGCCGAGGTGGCGCAATGCTTAAATGCAGCACTGCGGGCTGCTTCAGCTGACTGCAGTTCTGCAGTCCGGCTGTTCAAATCTCACCGACTCAGGGTTGACTCAGCCTTCCATCCTTCCGAGGTGAGTGAAATGAGGACCCGGATTGTTGTTGGGGGCAATATGCTGACTCTGTAAACTGCTTAGAGAGGGCTGAAAGCCCTATGAAGTGGGATATAAGTCTAACTCCTGTTGCTATTGCTATTGCTATCTTATTCCTTACCGAATACACCACAGACCGTTTTGCATTCCACTTTTGTGTAGAAGCTATTCTTGTTGCCACCACACAATCCATTGGCAAATGTTTGACACGTTTTGGTCTCCCGGTTGTAGTAATATCGTAGTGAAACTCCTTGACAACGAATTGGAGCTGCTGGCAGTTTGCAAACCTCTGTAGGGAGGGAACGAGAACAGGAGAGAAGGAAAATTAGATGGGCAGAGAAAGAATCTCTTCCTTCCAAGAAGTGGGTTGTGTCCCATTTTCCTGAAAGCCTGAGATGCACCCAAAGGTCTAAGATTTGATCCTGTGTGGGACTGAGTGGGTCCTGTGGAAAGGTGGCCTCAGAATGAGTGGCAGAAACGCTGGCATCCGTAGCAGCCTGAGGGAACGGCCTTGGGGGACAGGAGCAGAAGCTGCAGCTGAAGGAATGGCTGGATAAGAGGCAGATGAGTCCACAGAAGGAAAGGGGGGCTGGGGAACATCTCAGGAGGGACCCAACCTCGTTTCTTGCCCTGCAAAGGTGAGGAGTGAGAGGGGTTCTGTGCTTCCATGGCTGCAGGGTTCTGTAGGGTCCCTAATGAAGTGAGTCCCTAATAAAGACGTTTAGTGAGTGTGTCCAACAGGGCTAGATAGATAGCTAGATAGCTAGATAGATAGCTAGCTAGCTAGCTAGCTAGATAGATAGATAGATAGATAGATAGCTAGATAGATAGATATTTTATTTGTATGCCGCCCTTTTCCTTGGGGGGACTCAGGGCGGCTCACAGTTCAGGGGGAGGGAGGACAAACCATGTTAAACACATAAAACAATACATCGTTAAAAGCACAACATTCATACAATTCGGGTGGGGTCAATATCTTTAACCCCAGGCCTGTCGGGACAGCCAGGTTTTAAGGGCTGTGCGGAAAGTCTGGAGGGTGGTGAGGGTACGAATCTCCACGGGGAGTTCGTTCCATAGGTTCGGAGCTGCCACCAAGAAGGCTCTCCTCCACGTGGTTGCCAGTCGACATTGACCGGCTGATGGAAGTCGGAGGAGGCCTAATCTAGAAGCTTCCTGTCTGGACCGACTCACTCAGAGAGGAGGGAAGTCTTGGTTTTCCAGCCTGACCTTCCCAGGGGCCTCAGCGCAATGCTCATCCTCTGTACCTTTGCTGATTTCCCCACAGGCCTTTTCACACAGCTCCCTGGTCTCAAAGTTGTTGCTGTTGCCCTCACAGCCGCCGTAGACAAAGGAGATGCACGTCTTCTTCTCCGGGTCATAGTAGAAGCGCTGCAACTTCCTTGAGCAGCTGCCCTGGTCTGGAGGCAACTGGCACTGGTCACTGCGGACTGAGAGAGAGAGGGAGAGCAGGGAGCTCGCTTGGCCTCTGGCTCAGGGGCTCAGGCGGAGAACGGAGGGGGAAAGAAACAGGTGGGAGGAGGAGGAGGCCTGGACACACCTGAGGGCAGGCAGCCTCGGCTGCAGCCGGTGAAGCAGCACTTCTCGGTCAGGGGACAGTCACGGTCAATATTGCAGGTGTTGTTGCAGGGAACGAAGGGCTGTATTTCGACCCTCCTGGGACACACGCCGGAGTGTTCTAGAATGAGAGGGAGTGTCAGGTCCCAAGGACCAATCAGGAGATGTAGAGTTATTTCTGAGCAGTTTCCTTTACTGTTAGTCACCTACAGACGGAATCTTGCCAGACTAAAGCAACTATTTGCATATTATAGATAGTGCTCAGATCTCTAGGATGGCGCCGCTATCGTATGTCTTTTCTTCAGGACCAAACTATCTACATTGTCCTGCCTCTTTGATCTCTCCCTTCTGTGAATCCAGACTGCATTCCACCACAGGCAGGGAGGGGAGGCCGTTCCTCGGATGGCAGAGACCTCACTCTGCTGTAGGTGTCCCCTTTCCTCCCATGCTCTCAAATTAGAATTCCCTCCCACAACCACAACCACCCCAGGCAAGGTCTGGTCCTGGAAGCTTGGAAGATGGGAAGCACTGGAGGACTCACACGAACTAGGCCCGGTCTGGTCAGGGAAAGGTTAACGATCCAGTGTGTGTTCCTGTGCTCATCTTGGTTAATGTTAATGTTGTCTGGGTGTCTTTGTGGCTTAACGTTGGGTGCACACCTAGCACATTTCTTCCTTGACGACACACATTACACATGTGCAGGAAACGGGTGAATTTAGGAACCAGCTGAAGTGTATGATGTGAATAGACCAGTGGTGGGATTCATATTTTTGTTACTACCGGATCTGCGTGGCTTGGTGGGTGTGGCAGGAGAAAGATACTGCAAAATCCCCTTTCTCTCCCGATCAGCTGGGACTCGGGGGGGGGGGCAGAGAATAGATGGGGGCATGGCCAGCCAGAGGTGGTATTTACCAGTCCTCCAAACTACTCAAAAGTTCTGCTACTGGTTCTCCAGAACTGGCCAGAACCTGCTGAATCCCACCTCTGGAATAGACCCAGGGTGATATTGTGGGCTTGTTGTGCCTATCGGACCCTGCTGCATGGACGGTGGGGGCTGTTAAGAGGGAGGAGAGAGGGAAAGGAGAGATACCTTCGAAAGCCTCCACGCATAGCTTTCCATCCCCAAAGGGGCAGCACTTCTTCTGGGGAGAAGGAGAACCAACGTTGCACTCCTGGTCGCTGTTGCAGTTTGGAATGCAAAGAGGGCTGCCTCTGACACTGCATGGCTGAATCACCTGTGGGCAGTACCCCATGGCAGCTAGGGGGAAAAGGGGGAGGCAGAAGGGAAGAGGGCATTCAGTCACCGAGTGGGGCTCACACCCTAGTTGAAGAAGAAGAGGCCCTCTCCAAAAGTTGTGGCACCTTCCTCAGCCTGGCAGGGGCATTGTCGGCGTTGGGCTTGGCCATTAAAAAGTATGGCGGGGGGGGGGAGTTTTTGCCTTACATCCCATGAAGCGGATGGAATGGCCCATGTCACTGTGCCATAGGTGGGTGGGTGGGTGGGGCCAGAGGGTGCTCCTCTGGAGAGCCACCAGACGACATTGTCTGGCTGACGGCATCTGAAGGAGGCCCACCCTGTCGGATCTTACCGGCCATTGGGAGGAGTGTGGCAGTAGGCGGTCTCGCAGGTATCCTGGTCCTAAGCCATGCAGGGCTTTAAAGGTAATAACCAACACCTTGAATTGCGTCCGGAGACCAATAGGAAGCCAGTGCAGCTCACGGAGGATAGGTGTGACACCCAATATCGCTCGTGCGGCTGCATTCTGGACTAGTTTCAGTCTCTGAACGCTTTTCAAGGGTAGCCCCATGAAGAGCGTGTTGCAGTAATCCAGCCTTGAGGTGACTAGGGCATGAGTGACGGCCTGGAGTGCCTCCCGATCCAAGTAGGGCCGCAATTGATGCACCAGGCGAACCTGGGCAAAGGCTCCCCTGGTCACAGCCGACAGGTGGTGTTCCAGTGTCAGCTGTGAATCCAGGAGGACCCCCAAATTGCGTGCCCTCTCTGAGGGGTATAAGTTTTCGCCCCCCAGGATCAAGGATGGACTATCTGGGCTGTCCTTCGGGGGGAACATCCATAGCCACTCGGTCTTGTCGGGATTGAATACGAGTTTGTTTACCCCCATCCAGATCCTAACAGCCTCCAGGCACCGGCACATCACGTCCGCCGCTACACTGAGCTGGCACGAGGCAGAGAGATATAATTGTGTATCATCAGCATACTGATGATACTTAACCCCGTGCTGTCGAATGATCTCACCCAGCGGTTTCATGTAGATATTAAATAGGAGGGACAACAAGACCGAACCCTGCGGCACCCCATATTTAAGGGGCCTAGGGGTTGACCTCTGTCGCCCGACCAACACCGACTGCGACCTGTCAGAGAGGTAAGAGGAGAACCACCGAAGAACGGTGCCTCCTACTCCCACCTCCTCTAACCGTCGCAGAAGGATACCATGGTCGATGGTATCGAAAGCCGCTGAGAGGTCAAGGAGCACAAGGATAGAGGAATGTCCTCTATCCCTGGCCCGCCAGAGATCATCGGTCAGTGCGACCAAAGCGGTTTCTGTGCTGTACCCAGGCCTGAAGCCAGACTGAAAGGAGTCTAGATAATCTGCTTCATTCAAGGTCCGTCGGACCTTCAACCGCTGGGAAGGCTCACTCGAGCTAGGCTGAGCTCTCATGGCAAAGTTTTCCTGGACTGTCTAGGACAGGGGTCTCCAACCTTGGAAACTTTAAGGCCTGGACTTCAACTCCCAGAATTCCTCAGCCAGCAAAGCTGTGGGACAGCTTAACTTGAGATAACTGTACTCTAGACTCATTCCTCTCTTCATATTATTATTATTATTAATATTATTAATAGTGTTATTATCGTTATTGTTATATTATGTTGATAACTTATTAGTAACCTTGACTATCACTAAGTATCTTTTTATTCTTGATGAATGCATTTTAATCTCCTTATGTTCACTGAGAGTTTATGCATCAAAGACAAATTCCTTTTGTGTCCAATCACACTTGGGCAATAAAGAATTCTATTCTATTCTATTCTATTCTAAATTCTTATTCCTATTCTATTCTATTCTATTCTATTCTATTCTATTCTATTCTATTCTATTCTATTCTATTCTATTCTATTCTATTCTATATTCTACTCTACTCTACTCTACACTCTACTCTACTCTACTCTACTCTACTCTACTCTACTCTACTCTACTCTACTCTACTCTACCCTACCCTACTCCACTCCACTCCACTCCACTCCACTCTGGTCCGGTCCGGTCCTGTCCTGTCCTGTCCTGTCCTGTCCTGTCCTATCTCACATTGAATTGTCCTACAACAGGTTGGCTCTGGCGAGTTGTGCCATTCCATTGGACTGGCTTCCCTCTGAGCACTGACTGGGCAAAGAACCACACAGCTCTGGCATGGCTCTGCTTTCCTTGGTATCAGGCTTGGAAGGGACCCTCACCCTCCATTCATGCCCCCCCCCATCATCCCTCCCAGTCCAGGAACCAGACTGACCTCCTGCTGGGTTTCTACATCTCGTCCCACAATATGTTCCACAGCAGAGCTGATCGCCTGGGCAACTGGCATCGCTGGAGCACAATTTTCCACAAAGGTTGTCACTGGGACTGCTTGGTTTGGGGCAGGTGCCAGGCTTAGGAATACCTGCAAGAGTTTGGGAGGTGGGAGGAGATGGGAAACCTCTGAGTAAAATGGGAACAGTTTTGTTCTCTTTCAACATTATGCATTAGGCTTGACGAGGGCTGTTAGATTTTAATGTAATAAGATTGCACATGTATACTGTCTTCTCTTATTTCTTCTTTAAAACTAAGGTATGTTAAGTATATTGATATGGGAGCATAAATACCATCAAAATAGAACGGAGTTTGCTCAGAAGCTGAAATACACCAATGAGAGGAAGAGTGGGAAGCAGAGGAGAGAAGAAAGATGGGAAGAGAGAGATAGGAGAGAGGGTAAGGAAGGTAAGGTGAGGAGGATAAGGAGGAGTGGAATGAAGAGAGAAGAGAAGGAGAAAGGAAGGGCAAGTAGAGTAGGAAAGAATGATGGAGGGAAGAAAGGGGTAGGAGAGAGGTAGAAGAAAGAGGAGAGCAGAAGAGCTAATAATGGGTTTTTATCTTTCTGGGCGTTGATGACAAGAGGAACTGATGTAATTACTACTTAATATAATAGGATATTGGCTATGTAATAGTATACATGTGATTGTATGTTATGAAAATGGAAAATAAAAAAGTATATTAAAAAAAACATTATGCATGAATTCAGCAAAGCTTTGGTTGGGGTCCGTCAGCCCTCTCGAAATAAGGAACGTTTCACGGCCTTTTATCAGACCAAGGAATAGATGGGGAGGGGGGGAAGAAGGGAGAGTTAGAAACAGCCAGTGTTGAAGTTGTAGCTTTGTTCTTAAGATGAAAAGTGGGAAGGGGTCGTTCACACGGAGGGAAACAGCCAGATACGTAATGGGGACAGCAAGCAGGATGCCCTGTGGAATTCCTGGGATGGACAGAGCAACCAGCAGGGCTCTTGAAGGACAAAATGCAGCTGGGAGCAAACATCGATCATTGCAAGGCAATGGCCAGTTTGGACGAGAGAGGGAAGAAGACGGGGGAATAGATCTCTCAGCGGCTGAGCCTGCCTGCATGCAAAGGTAGCTTCATTTAGTGGGGAACAGAAGCAGAGAAAGTAATATTACATGTTTCGGCAGCAGCAGGAATTACATTTGCACAACAAAAGAAAAACGAAGAAACAACCACAGAAGAAGAAATAATTTGAAAAAAAAATTAGACTGCAGAAATGGATAGGCTAACACTGAAGATGAAAGGAAAGGAAGACACAGAATATTTTTGAACTTGGGACTCGTTCGACCAATGGTTGGATAACAGAGGTAGAAACCAGGAGTGTAATATTGTTATGTAAACAAACTGACTCAGACAGTATGCTATTCAATAAGCACTTATGGTATACAAAGAGAAAAAAAATATAAATAAATAATTAAAAAGGAAGCAGGGAAAATACCGCGTTCCGCAGGGTCCTTAAAGTGGTGGACAAGGGCTGGACCTCTCGCTTCCTATCAAGGCCTACTGAGAGTGACCGCAGAGAAAGGAAGAGAACCGGGACAACGCAGAGTCCCCCACTTCTCACCCCCAAAACTGCCCCAGAAGGTCACCATGGCTGATGGTATTGAAAGCCCCCAGGAGGTCAAGTAGAGGGAGGAGGGACACACTACCCCCATCCCACTCCCTCCAGAGACCATCAGAAGGTGGCCCTCATGCCGTCTCCATCCCATATGCAGGTCTGAACCCAGAATGGAAGAAGTCTAGATAATCCATAGATCTTCAGGAGCCTCTGGAGCTGCAGCACCTTCTCAACAGCCTTCACCCGAAATGGAGGATTAAAATTGTCTTAAGAATCCACCGATGGCCTCTTAAGAAGAGGGCAGAGCACAGCCTCCTTAAAAGGCCTGGGCAATTGACCCTCCCACAGGGAAGCCCCAACCACTCCAGAACCCACCCACATGATGTCACCTTCTGGGAGGCCAGGAGGGAGATGGTTCTAAAACACCAGTGTTTGTGCTCATACTCCCCAGGATCCTCACCTGGGGTGACACACTGGCGCTCACATTCAGACAGCTCCTTGAAATTGTTAGCATTCCCATAGCAGCTTCCATAGAAGAGACGTTGGCATCTCTTGGACATTGAATTGTAGAACCAGCGAAATTGAAAGTCGAGACAGGGACCTCTGTCTTCAGGGAGCTGGCAGACATCTGAGAAACGAAGTAGAAGGCAAAAGCATGGACAGTTTGCATTAGATGACCCACCTCTCAAGTGGGCATTGGCAGGAGGGCACGGTGATTGTGGAACTGATCTGTCACCCTGGAATGGGACCTTTAGGCATTGCTAAGATACACCCATGTCACACCTATCCTCCGCGAGCTGCACTGGCTCCCTATCGGTCTCCGAACGTGTTTCAAGGTGCTGGTTATTACCTTTAAAGCCCTACATGGCCTAGGACCCGGATATCTGCGAGACCGTCTTCTGCCGCATACCTCCCAATGGCCGATAAGATCGCACAGGGTGGGCCTTCTTCTACAATGTTGTCTGGCGACCCCCCCGGGTGAGGACCTTCTCTGTAGCCGCTCCGACCCTATGGAACGATCTACCCCCGGAGATCCGGACCCTTCCCACTCTCACGGCCTTCTGAAAGGCTACCAAAACCTGGCTATTGCAGCAGGCCTGGGGCTGTTGACCTCATGTATGAGGTCCAGCCCCGCCTAGATTGAGTGTATGAAGTGATCTTTTAATCTGTTTTTGTTCTCTCTATTTTAATTTTTTATTTTTGAAATGTGTTTCTGTAAGCCGCCCGGAATCCTTCGGGATTGGGCGGCCTATAAATTTATTAAACAGTTAAACAGTTAAACAATTGCTCCTAGCCAACTGCCACTGCCAAACCACAGCTAGCTTTCCTCCTCTGCTGGCCCACTGCCAGCGATTGTCCACCACCGATGTGACCACCCCGGTCCTTCATCCCCAGCACTTCCTCTTAGCCTGTTCCCCGAGGCATGGTTTGACCCAGGGTTTCAACCCACGGGACACGTAGCCACCAGACAATTGGCAGTGATGGCGCTGGGAATGTGTTGCACATTTGGCTGCCGGTGCAACTGGTGGTGAGCAGGGGTGAATGCGGGGTCTGCGGGGCATGGTGCAAGATGGGCAGAGGGCAGGGCGGTTGTGAGCTGCTCCACTTTGCGTGACTGCTGGGTGGGAAATCAAAGTCTGTCCCTCTCGGCCATTATAGTAGCTCCTTTTGCTTCTTCGCTCCCAAGTCATTTAATGCTGGGAGAAGCAGGTTTCCTAATCTGAGATACCTCCGGAGGGCTCTGTGGGCACCAAAGGCTGCCGGCTGGGCCTTTGATCTGATCCAACAGGGACCTTAGTTCTGTTATGCTGTCAATCGTCTAAACTCTCACTTGTATGAGGGACCATAGTCCTCCGTAAAGTCTCCTGCTCGAGCAGGGGATTGGACTGGAAGACTCCCAAGGTAGCAATAGCAATAGCAGTTAGACTTATATACCGCTTTATAGGGCTTTCAGCCCTCTCTAAGAGGTTTACAGAGTCAGCATATCGCCCCCGACAACAATCCGGGTCCTCATTTTACCCACCTCGGAAGGATGGAAGGCTGAGTCAACCCTGAGCCGGTGAGATTTGAACAGCCGAACTGCAGAACTGCAGTCAGCTGAAGTAGCCTGCAGTGCTGCACTGTAACCACTGCGCCACCTCGGCTCTATAGGTCCCTTCCAACTCTGTTGTTTGCCCCTGGAGGGGGACGGTTCTTCTACAGCATTGGAGCATGAGGCTGCAAGGGTGCTTTCTGGACTGCCCAAGGGACCATGGATTCCTAGGTTATTGTGGAGGAGAACTAAGGGAAGGGGAGGTGTTGCCCGAAACCCACCAAAGAGGAGAAAGGAGGCCCAGCCCAGCCAGACTGGCTTTGCAGGTCCATTCTCCGCCAGGGACTACTCACTGTTCAGAGGATTCTGGCTCTTTTGACCCCCAACATCTCCAGCATTGGCAGCATGAAGATCAGCAAGGAAGGAGAGGAGCACACCCACAAGAAGGACCCCGGCCCACATGTTCTCTCTGGAGGGAGCAGGTCTCTGGGTCGAGGCAGAGGAAGGAGCCTATAAATGGTGCTGAGGGATGGGGGTGGTTTGTGGGGCTGTCCAATGCGAGGCTTCCACGAGGCAGGAGAGCCGAGCTGAGAGGGCTGCGCCAGAGCCGGAGGAAATTTCCACAAGGAAATCTTCCCCCAGGGCAGGTACATCTAGTCCGCCCAGGGAGCCTTTTGCAGCGGCCAGGCTGGAGGGACGGGACAAGAGGTTGCGGTTGGGGTGAGGCCTCTGGACTGAAAGAGATGGGCCTGGGCAATTTCTTTATTGCTGGCCACCCATTTTACGAGAATCTATTCATGCTTTCTACATGCATTTGCCCCGTTTCCCCCTGAAAATAAGACCTACCCTTAAGCCCAATGGGGCTTTTGAGCGTATGCGCTAAAATAAGCCCTCCCCGAAGACATTGCAACACAGCAGTAGCCATGAGGTGACCACACTCGCCACTTCCTACACCTCAAAAATAACAAGGCATCCCCAAAAATAAGGCCAAGTGCTTCTTTTGGGGGCCAGAAGAAAATAAGACGCTGTCTTATTTTTGGGAAAACATGGTATGATCTGGTAGATAAAGCTTTACGAATCCGGCCTGTGACATTTCCTTCCCCAGGGCTGCCCTGCCTCTTCCCTGCTCCCCTTTTAACTGCCCACTCCTTTAACTCGCCTTCAGCCACTGATTCCACGTCCTCCAAGTTCAAAAGCGAAGCGGTGGAAGGT
>NW_028261387.1:96130598-96185129 GCF_051295495.1 Thamnophis sirtalis | reverse complement strand
GTGGGACTCTTATCGTGGCTGTAACACCTTGTCTAATAAAATGTCGCCTTTTGCGTGATAACGGCGCCTGCTCCTGCCGTCACCTCCTGGGGCAGAGGGATTCTTGGAGGTTCCTAGCCCCCCCCCCTCCCCCGGTGCTGGGTGCAAATTCCAGCCCACCAAGTGGCCCCGAGCCCCAGAATGGACGCAGCTCAGGGTTGTCTTTTTCCCCTGACCACAATTAAGTGCGAGCAGCAACACGACATCCGCCTCCATTTCAGGTGTGGCTCTGCGCCTTCTGGGTTGTGCGGTGGAGATCAAAGGGAATCACTGCGGCTGCAATTAGCACAGGTGGATTCGCCTCCATTTGGCCGCCGGTGGTGGTGGAGACGCTCAGCTCTCTGGGAGGGAAATTCAGAGGAGACATTCGAGTGCCCAGAATATGCGGAGTGTTTATTTTGGCTCTCTTGCAGCCTCTCGGCGGGATTCCGGATTATGCGGTGTTTATCCTGCCTTTTCGTTTTCAGAATATTGGGATGTTTTTAAAAGTATCTTTGATGGATTTTCTTCTTCTTCTTCTTCTTCTTCTTCTTCTTCTTCTTCTTCTTCTTCTTCTTCTTCTTCTTCTCCTTCTTCCTCTTCCTCCTCCTCTTCTTCCTCCTCCTCCTCCTCCTCATTCCATTGGTTATAGTTCTCACTGTCAGAAAAATTCCTCCTTATTTCCTCCTGCATCAGTTTCCATCCATTCTTCCTTCTCTGCCCTTCAGGGGCTTTGGAAAATACCGTGACCCCCTTCCTCTCTGGGGCAGCCCCTCAAATATTGGAAGATGCTCTCCTGCCTCCCCTGGTCCTTCTCTTCCCTAGACTAGCCAGGCCCAGTTCCTGCAACCGTTCATTGTATGTTTGAGCCTCCATTCCCCTCATCATCCTGGTTGCTCTTCTCTGCACTCTTTCTAGAGTCTCAATATCCTTTACAAATTAACAGGGTTGGAAGGGGCCCTGGAGGTCCTCTAGTCCAACCCCCTGCTCAAGCAGGAGACCTTACACCAGTTCTGACAGATGGCAGTCCAGTCTCTTCTTGAAAGCCTCCAGGAATGAAGCTCCCACAACTTCCGAAGGCAACTTCTGTTCCATGGGTTGATTGTTCTCACTGTCAGGGAATCCCTCCTTATTTCAAGGTTGAATCTCTCCTTGGTCAGTTTCCATCCATTGATCCTTCTCTGGCCTTCAGGTGCTTTGGAGAATATCTTGACCCCTTTCTCCTCTCTGTGGCAGCCCCTCAAATATTGGAAGACTTCTATCGTGTCTCCCCTGGTCCTTCTCTTCACTATACCAGCCAGGCCCAGTTCCTGCAACCGTTCGTCGTATGTTTTAGCCTCCAGTCCCCTCATCATCCTGGTTGCTCTTCTCTGCACTCTTTCTAGAGTCTCCGCATCTTTTTTATAGTGACCAAAACTGGATGTAGTAATCTAGGTGTGGCCTTACTAAGGCTTTACAGAGTGGTATAAAGTAGCTTCCTTGATCTTGATTGTATCCCTCTGTTCAGGCAATCTAGGATTGTGTTGGCTTTTTTGGCTGCTGCCGCACCCGGCTGGCTCCTATTGAGCTGGTTGTCCAAAGTCTTCACAAGTCCTGTGTCGAGTGCTTTTATCTGCAACATTCCCTGATTGCTTTTTCCTTGCTAACAGAGAGAAATTCTGCACCGCTTTGGCGTCTCCGTTGCCGATTCCCAGGCTGATGGCTGCCATTCGTTTTATATTTAATTTTAGTCCCCGTTTCTTGACAGCGTTCCTTTTATTACTCCAGCTTGGAGATAATTTGCATTCCCACCTGCCAGACGGGCATCCTCAGCACCAGGGTGAGTGATTGATGCTTCTTCCTCCCAATTTTAAAGCCACATCCGCCGTCTTCTTCCAGCCTCGCATCCCTCCGTGTATATTCAGGCACGGCGTACAGGGTTGAGCGTGGTTAAATATCCCTTGGCACAGGCCTCGGCTGCCGTTTGATTCCCCACAGCATGGCAGACCGAGGATGGAGCTGGGATAGTGGTTGTTGAGCCTAGATTGTGTACGCTACACCCTGCTTTCTGTTCTTTTGTGTGAGGTCCTTCCGCTGCTTGAGCTGTGATTGTGTAGGGCAGTGTTTCTCAACCTTGGCAACTTGGAAGATGTCTGGACTTCAACTCCCAGAATTCCCCAGCCAGCATTCGCTGGCTGGGAATTCTGGGAGTTGAAGTCCAGACATCTTCAAGTTGCCAAGGTTGAGAAACACTGGATTAGACAACCGTTTGTCTTTGAAGCAGAAAAGACTCCTGCCTTGGACAATGGGTTGGCTAGAAGACCTCCAGTAGGATTTCTCATTTTCCGGGCGCAGAGAGGAAATCAGGAGACCCCCCCCCCCACATCCCGCCCCATTCCCCTCCCCACAGCTGCAGAAGTCACTCGCTGGATTAGCGTAGATTATTGTTCTTTGTTGGTGCAGATTCCGCAATGGCAAAGCTTTCAACCCTCATATTAGACGTTATTAAGCTTTTGATTTTATTGCATTCTTTTCTGAAGGGGAACTTGGCAAAGGCCTGATTTGCAATGCGCTCTCCCCCCCCCTGCTCCCCCCCCTCTTTAGTGGGAGGGGGCCCCTTCCTCTCCCTCAGTATGTTGCATAATGTATGCAAACAGCTTTGGCAAGGGCTGCATTTATGGGTTCACACCATTTATATTTCATGGGCGACATTCTTACACTTTTTATTTTCCACTATTAACAAAAAGAGATTAGAGCACTTAAGCAGAAAATCAGAGAGCGGAATGAATGCATTTTAATAACACCAAGTGCAGGTTCTAAATGGGGAAACGGGGAGGAAATGGGCTTCGGGATTTATCTGACCTTTAAAGAAATATCTACAGCCTTGAAATTGGCAATCGATCATTGTCTGGCAGGCTCGGTTGGGAGAGAGCCACACCAAAAGGCATACGGAACTCCTGCCAACTGGAATGGTGGGCTAGGGAAACTTTGCTGGATCTTAGAAGATAGAATAACAAGAGTTGGAGGGGACCCAGAGGTCTTCTAGTCCAACCCTTTGCTCAAGCGTGAAATTTTACCATTCCAGACAAGCTTAAAAGCCTCCAGTGACGGAGCATCTGCAATTTCGCTCCACGATTAATTGTTCTCATTAACAGGAAATTCCTCCTTATTTCCAGGTTGAATCTCTCCTTGGTCAGTTTCCATCCATTATTCCTTGCCTGGCCTCCAGGTGCTTTGGAGAATAGCTTGACCCCTTTCCTTCTTTCTGGGGCAGCCCCTCCAATATAGGAAGATGCTCTCCTGTCTCCCCTGGTCCTTCTCTTCGCTAGACTAGCCAGGCCCAGTCCCTGCAACCATCCATCGTGTGTTTTAGCCTCCAGTCCCCTCATCATCCTGGTTGCTCTTCTCTGCACTTTTTCTAGAGTCTCAACATCTTTTTTAAAGTGTGGGGACCAAACCTGGATGCAGGATTCTAGGTGTGGCCTTACTAAGGCTTTATAAAAGGGTACCAATATTTCACATGACCTTGATTCTTCCCTCTGTTAATGTTCCAGGCAGATCTGCAATCTTCTCACTGGCCCCCCTCCTCCCTCCCCCCAAAAATAGCAATAGCAATAGCAGTAGACTTATATACCGCTTCATAGGCCTTTCAGGCCTCTCTAAGCGGTTTACAGAGAGTCAGCATATTGCCCCCAACAATCTGGGTCCTCATTTTACCCACCTCGGAAGGATGGAAGGCTGAGTCAACCCTGAGCCGGTGAGATTTGAACCGCTGACCTGCTGATCTAGCAGTAGCCTGCAGTGCTGCATTTAACCACTGCGCCACCTTGGCTCTGGGGTATTTGAAGGAAGAGCTTTTTATCCCCAATCCAGAGCTTCCCAGTTGTGGTGGGTTTAACACCCAACATCTTTAGCCAACGCTACCGGGATGAAGACCAGCGGAGTCCAACCTTGGCTGGTTGAAGACTTCTGGCTTTCAGCTCCCAGAATTCCTCTGGCAGCCGTGCCTGTTTATTTTTCCTCCCACCCGCTAGAGCGGAGAGATTGCAGCGGAAGGGATTACAAGAGAGTAAGCAAGCCCCAATGGGGCCACACATGGGAAAGAGCGCCAGGGAATTCTGGGAGTTGAAGTCCACACATCTTGCTTGTCAAATATTTATTTTATTTCTTTAAAAAAACACACACACACAAATATTTCATCATTTGTCAATCATTAAGACATTGAAGTACAATTTTTGTGTGTGTGTGCCCCTCCCTCCCTCCACCCCCCCAACCCCCCTCCTCCTCCCCCCCCCCCGACTTCCCAGAACCCGTACACGGTATGGATTTTACTAACACAGTCTAAAATCTATTGAGAAAAAAGAAATGAAGAAATTAATGACATTCTACATTGACCTTAGCTTCTTCTTGCTGAACCAACTTTAAACAATTTAAATCATTTCTGATCTTAAGCATAGGCCAACTGGAATTTCTTGGTCCAGTATTTATTTTGTATATAGTCAATCCATTTTTTCCAGTCTCGTTTATATCTCTCATTTGAGTGGTCTTTAAGATATGGAAGTCCACACATCTTTAAGTGGGCAAAGAGAAGAGAAGGCCGGCCAGGAAAGACCAAATTAGACAAATTCACGACCACCTGGGTTATTCATGGATTTATTTGTTTATCCAATTTATATGGCGGCCCATTTCTGCAAGAGTTTCTGGGCAGTGAACAGAGTTAAATAAAACAGAATGTATTATTGTATTATTATACGAGCTGCAAAAGTTAAAGTCCACAGCAACCGAGCGACATCAACCCCGAACCTTTAGCATAACCAAGAAGCAGGTCCCCGCACAGCCTTGGTTAGCCACGATTGGCTATGATCCGTGCCCTCAATTAGCTGTGATCTGCAAAAGCGCAATCACCAAATTAAGGGGCTGTGAAACCCAAAACCGTGTGCAGGAGTCAAATTGCGGCTTTATTTCCAAGACCATCACAATGAGAGCAAAACACCTCTCCAGGCTTCCGGCTGCAAGAGAAGGCTGTCTCTCTCACACACACACACCTGGTTCTTGGCAGGTGGCAACTAGGGAGGGTACCAGGCCCCACCAACAGCGTTTGCTGCCTGGGCATCTTTCTTGGCCTCCTTCGGGTGAGGATGATGGGTCCTCTCGGAGAGGGTGGCTGCTTTCCCCAGTCTAGTGATGGAAGAACTGGGGTGGGCTCTGAGGAGGTTTTATCTCCCCATATATGAAAGACTGGTTGCCAGTTGTGGGTCAGACAATTGTTCCCCTTCAAGACAATATTTGTAGCTCAGGGCTGACCTGATGATGTTCCCTAGTTGGGTCATGAAAGGCCAACAACCAGACTCAGAGATCACTAAGGACCTCACAGTTCTCCACCTCCTCCGCCTTCTCCACCACCAGCTCCTCTGAGTCCTCCATCTCCCGCTCCTCCTCCCTTCTAGCACTGATGATGTTTTCTAGTTGGCTCATGAAACATCTGCAAGAAAACACCCAAGGTCAGAGCACCAAGGACCCCACAATCATTGTATCCCTGCTTCTCTGGCTCCTCCCGCTCCCCCTCCCCTCCCTTCCTTCTTTCTCCTGCTTCCTTTCCTCCTCCTCCTCCTCCTCCTCCTCCTCCTCCTCCTCCTCCTCTCTGCAAACCCTCTGCCAGAAGACTACCAAGCTCAGAGGGCACCCAGGAACTCCTCCTCCCCTTCCTTCTTTCTCCTCCCCCCTTTCTTCCTCCTCTCCTCCTCTCCATCCTCCTCTCTGCAAACCCTCCTCCTTTGTAGCACTGATGATGTTACCTAGTCGAGTTATAAAACATCTGCAAGAAGGCTACCAAGCTCAGAGGGGCCCCAGGACCACCACCACCACCACCACCACCTCCTCCTCCTCCTCCTCCTCCTCCTCCTCCTCCTCCTCCTCCTCCTCCTCCTCCTCCTCCTCCTCCCTGCAAAGCCTCCTAGGACGGGTGATGATCCCTAGTCAAGTAATGTTAAATTCTACAAGAAACCAGCCAAGCTCCGGGAGCGCCAAGGCCCCCCCCTCCCCCGAGTCCTCCTCCTTCTCCTGCCGGGCGTCCCTTCCCTTTGATCTCCTGCCTTCTCCACTTGCCATTCCTTTGCGCTCCAGCTGGCTCGGGATAAAAGGAGCCAAGGCCATTCGCCTTCCGCCCCAGTCAATCTGGGCTTTTAATTTCATCCCTGCTCTTTCTGAGGAATTGCCGGTTGGCCCGGAGCCCTTGGAAGAGCGGAGGGGAGGCCGAGGCGCCTGTCTCCTCTCGGGGCCGAGCTGCTCACGGCCGGGTTTGGCGGAAGGCGGGCGTGCAAAGCGTGGTGGGGAAGGCAGGGTCTCCCGCTGGGAGATTTATCTGGCGGAAGGGCAGAGCTCGGCAAACGCCTCCCAGGCGGCTCCGGGGCCCTTTGGCAACGGAACGCAAAGCAGAGCCTGGTTTAAGAAGCAGCCGCGTCCAGCGAGTGTTCGCGTCGCAGCCCCTCCGTTCGGTGGCAAGGATGTCTCCAAATCTCTTCTTCAGACTCTGAGAGGGATGCGCAGATTTCCCATTTCTCTTCTTGTTTCTTCATTCCCCGTCTGCCCAAATTCCAGGGAGCCTCTAGAAATAGCCACCCCCCCCCGAGGAACCGGTTTATCTGGCTAGAGGAAAGACGCAAAGAATAAGAAAGCGTTAAAGGGGGGGGGAGATTAAGAAATCAGGAAACAATCATAAAACCGCATAATTAATAAGAGGGAAGGAAATGTAAGATAGATTGTATATCAAATAGTACAGAATAATAGCTATAAGAGGAACATACGCACATAGAATGATATAAGATGTATAGAAATAAGTACATTGAAAGAGTAATATGTAGAGAAGAAATATAAGTATAAATTGCCATATTAGTAGATGAAAAATGTATAAAAATAGAGATCGATCGATCGATCGATCGATCGATAAATAGATAGATGAGTGAGGTGGATGGATGGATAGATAGATAGATAGATAGATAGATAGATAGATAGATAGATAGATAGATAGATAGATAGATAGATAGATAGATGGATGGATGATAGGATAGACAGACAGAATAGATAGAGATAGATAGATAGAGATAGATAGATAGATAGATAGATAGATAGATAGATAGATAGACAGATAGAGATAGATAGATAGATAGATAGATAGAGAGAGAGAGAGAGAGAGAGAGATAGATAGATAGATAGATGGATGGATGGATGGATGATAGGATAGATAGGATAGACAGACAGAATATATATATATATATATATATATATATATATATATATATATATATATATATATATATATATATATATATATATATATATATATATATATATATATATATATATATATATATATATATATATAAAGGTATACTATAAAGGTATACTTGTACAGATAAAAAGAGTATAATGGAGGCTTACCAAAGTGGAAATGTTGCAAAGATGATCAAAGATGATATTTGTGTTTAAAAATGGAAAAAAAACCTGTTTAATAAAAACTTTAAAAAAAGAAATAACAAACCACCAATCCCACTCCCCTCCCCCTTTCCTTCCCTTTTCCCTTCCCTATTTTCCCTACTGTTTTCTTTTGTATTTTCTTTGTATGCTACACGATAAACTAATAAAAACTGTTTAATTTTAAAAAACAGAAATAGGAGACCGGGATGAAATAGCAAAGCGCAATGAAATCGGATCCCTTTCGGAGGGAGGGGGGGAGGGGGAGGCGTTGCGACAGGCGCCTTTAAAAGTTCACTTTCACAAAAGCCGGGATCTGATCAGATTATTTCTTGACACGGCGGGATGAATGGCGCAGGCGGCAATGCTCCATCAACCCTGGCTGGTGGTGAACAACGCTGATGAGCGAGACGTGGAGCGTGGAAGGAGCGGCGGCTGGGAGCGTATCTGGCAGGAGTTGGCAGGTCGAGAATCTGGGCCACTGCAGATTTTACAGCCACAGGACAGGCGGTGCCAGCATCAGACGGGCATCTGCAGGGCATGTCAGGAAAGTGAAGATAGCAGCCAGATCTTTGCCATTTTGACTTCTCCCTCACCTCCCCCCCCTCTCTCTCTCTCTCACACACACACACACTCTTTCTCTTTCTTTCTTTATCTCTCTCTTACTGTTGTTTTCTTTCTCTCTTTCAGTCTTTCTCACAAACACACTTTCTCTTTATCTTTCTCTCTTTCCCTCTCTCTTTCTTGGTCTCTCACACACACACTTTCTCTTTCTCTCTCTTTCTCTCTCACTTTCTCTTTCTCTCTCTTTCTATCCATTTCCTTTCCACTCTTTCTCTCGGTTTCTCTCTTTAACTCTTTCTCTCTGTCCTCTCTCCTTCTCTCTCACTTTATTTCTCTCTCTCTCTCTATCCATCTCCTCTTCATTCTTTCTCTTGGTTTCTCTCTTTAACCCTTTCTCTCTTTCTCTGTCTCTCTCTCTCTCCTTCTCTCTCACTTTATTTCTCTCTCTCTCTCTCTATCCTCCTTTTCATTCTTTCTCTTTCTCTTGGCTTCTCTTTTTAAATCTTTCTCTCTTTCTCTTTCTCTCTCCTCTCTCCTTCTCTTTCACTTTATTTCTCTCTCTCTCTCTCTCTCTCTCTCTCTCCATCTCCTTTTCATTCTTTCTCTTTGTTTCTCTCTTTATCTTTTTTATTCTTTCTCTATTTCTCTCTCTTTCTCTCTCTCTCTCTCTCCTCTCTCTTTCTCTCTCATTTTATTTCTCTCTCGTTCTTCTGCGAAATGGCTAACAACCAGAACAGCACCACACAGAACAGAATAACAGAGTCGGAAGGGACCTTGAAGATCTTCTATCCAACCATCTGCTCAAGCAGGAGACCCCATAACGTTCCGGAGAAGTGGCTGTCCAATCTCTTCTTGAAAACATCCAGGGTTGGAGCCCCCACAACTCCCGAAGGAAGCCATTGCGCTGGTTGATTGTCCCCATTGATAGGAAACTCCTTTTCCTATTTCCAGTCTGGGTCTCTTTCGTAATTTCCCAATGATTCTTTCTTGTCTGACCCTCTGGGGGTTGGGAAAATAGGTTGAGACATCCACACACAAACCCTTCTAAGTGGCAGCCCCTCAAATATTGGAAGGTTGGTATCCAGAGACTGAGCTCATCAGATTACCTATCCTGAAGCCAGCCAGCTCACCTGTAGAGTGACCCCCTTATTTTTAAGTGCCCCCCACCCGCCCACAGCAGATTCTTCCCTCCCTCCCAGTATCAGCCCCTACTGAATCCCACCCAAGCCCCCCCCCCCACTTTTCCCTGCTTGCTTGTGCTTCTGTGCCATGTGACCTCATTGAAGTCTGATCTTGGTCTGCATCTCGGCTAAAGGACCCACCTGCCAGCGAGGCCTCCTCCGTCTGACAGCAGGAAAAAGGCGGCGGCAATTATCTGCCGCTATTTCATTTTAGTCAAGTGTCCCATTATAATTTGCATTTCACCTTTTAATTGCGGTTTGCCGGAGGACGTAGGCGCCGGCTGCCTCCCGCTTGCCGCCTGTAAAATATGCCCAGGTTATAAAAGGCAGACGAACGTCTCGGAGAGGGACGGAGGAGGAGGAGGGATGCTCTCAGGGCAAGATTTGATTGATGGGCAGAGGAGCTGGCCTGGCTTCCGCATCCAGGCCTCTTCTCCATCTGGGGTTGGGTGAAGCCCTCCTCCTGGGCTGGGGAAGGGTCTGTCTCAAGGGGAGGGGACGGAAGCATTAGCCAGGGGTGCGTGAGGGATGGGTCTTTGATGCCAGGTGATGGGCGGGTGGCGAGCTCAGCTCAGACTGAGGCTGCCCTTCGAGGAATGAATGAATTAGATTTTATTTGGTTGCTCATGCAGGTGAGAATATACGAGAAATAGTAAACTGCGTAGTCAAGACAGAGGAATCCCATAGTAGAGACTGCACAACGGCAATCAGCGCAGCCAGAAAATGGGAGAGAATAACAGATTTTGGAAGGGACCTCGGAGGTCTTCTAGTCCAGCCCCCTGCTCAAGCAGGAGAGCCTATACCAGTGTTTCTCAACCTTGGCAACTTGAAGATGTCCGGACTTTAACTCCCAGAATTCCCCAGCCAGCGAATGCTGGCTGGGGAATTCTGGGAGTTGAAGTCCGGACATCTTCAAGTTGCCAAGGTTGAGAAACACTGGCCTATACTATTTCAGTATCTGAAATAGTATCTGCCCAGTATCTTCTTAAAAATCTCCAGTGATGAACCCAAAGGTGCTTTTCGGACTTCCTAGTTTTTTCTTTGAAGTCGTTTCGCTTCTCATCCAAGAAGCTTCTTCAGTTCTGGCTGGATGGAAGGATCTACACTCCTTGCAGACAGCTGGTCCTTTGCATCCTTTGAGAGGGTCCTTGAGGCCCCTTGGAGGTTTGTCTGTGTCCTCGGGGCCACCTGAGTGGTGCAAATGGGGGTGGAGCCTGATTGGAACGGCTGAAAGACGAGAACCGTCTTGGATGAGAAGCGAAACGTCTTCGAAGAAAAACCCAAAAGTCCTGTTGCTTCTTGAAAAAGGACCTTTGGGGAAACCATGACCTGGATGATGGAGAATCTCCATGAACCTCCAGTGAGGGAGCACCCACAACCTCTGGAGGCCAGTTGTCCAACTGTCCTCACTGTCAGGAAATTTCTCCTCTGTTCTAAGTTGCTTCTCTCCTTGATTAGTTTCCACCCATTGCTTCTTGTTCTACCCTCTGGTGCCTTGGAGAATAGTTTGACTCCCTCTTCTTTGGGGCAACCCCTGAGATACTGGAAGGAAGGAAGGTGGGAAGGAAGGAAGTTGGGAAGGAAGGAAAGAAGGAAGGAGAGAAGGAAGGAAGGAAGATGGGAAGGAAGGAAGCAGAGAAGAAATGGAGGGAGGGAGGAAGCAAGGAGAGAAGGAAGGAAGGAGAGGAGGGAAGGAAGGAGAGAAGGAAGGGAGGAGAGAAGGAAGGATCTCTCCTTGATGAGTTTCCACCCATTGCTTCTTGTCCTGCCCTCAGATGCCTTGGAGAATAGCTTGACTCCCTCTTCTTTGGGGCGACCCCTGAGATATCGGAAGACTGCTATCATGTCTCCCCTAGTCCTTCTTTCTATTAAACTAGACATACCCAGTTCCTGCAACTGTTCTTCATGTTTTAGCACATGGAGCATTTGCCAAAGGCTCACTTTTCTAAGGGCAAAGCTTTGATCTAACCATTGGGGATGCCCTCTTGATTTCTTTAACCATGCGCTGACAGCACTCTTAACCAAGGAAGTGAAAATTCCTTAGATCTCATGTCAGGGTGCCAAGTAACAGGCCCAGAGCAAACAGAACTCCGAGGCAGGTTGATTCCTCGAAGGACAGTTTTATTTGGAGATAAATCTTACTGGCACAGGCTGGTGAAAACCCACTCTAAAGGTTCCCATGGTTTCCCACTAATGAAAAGTGAAAGTTTTTCCTCTGTTCCCAAACAATCAGCCCCATGGACCAATCAAGGTGCTCTCTGGTCGCTTGGAAACTTCACTCCTCTCTCCAGCCACCTGTGGGAATAATGACCTTGGTTCTCAGGAGAAAGTATTTTGTTTTGGCTCTCTGGTCGCTTGGAAACTTCACTCCTTTTGTATTTGTCTGCTATTTATGACAACAGTTGGGTCCAGAATTTCCATGGCTAAACAAGGGGATTGTTGAGTGAGACATACCCCACGTTACGACCTTTTTGGCCACAGTTGTTAAATGAATCACTGCCATTAAGTGAATCGTGTGGTTGTTACGTGAATCCCGGCTTCCTCCACAGACTTCGCTTGTCAGAAGCCGCTAGGAAGGTCCCCATTGGGGATCCCGTGACTTCAGGATGCTGCGGCTGTCGTAAATGCAAGCCAATGGCCAAACACCGGAATTTTGATGACATGGGAATATTGTGACAATTGTGTGAAGACCAGGTGTAAACAGCTCTTTCCAGGGCTGTTAGAGCTTAAAAACAGTCACTAAACGAATAGTTGTAAGTTAAAGACGGCCTGTATTTTTCCCCACGACAACAATCTTGTGAGGTGGTTTGTGCGGAGAGACAGGGATGGAATAACAGAATTGGGAGGGACCTCGGTGGTCTTCTAATCCAAAACCACCCAGCCGCCTTTCCTGCTTAAGGCAGAACTTGAATTCCCCATGTCCTGGTCATTGGCCCAAAGTCACCCAGCCGTCTTTCATGCCTAAGGCGGGACTAGAACTCCCACGCCTTGTGCCCCTATTGGGAGATCACTCCATATCCCCAAATGCTGCAAATGCCGTTCTTCCTATGTTTTAGTCTTCAGGCCTTTAATCCTCTGAGTTGCTCTTCTCTGCCTTCTTCCCAGAGTCTCAATTTCCTTCCTGTAATGTGGTGACCAAACCTGGGCGCAGAATTCCAGGTGGGGCCTTTATACAGTGGCACAGAAACCTCACCTGCCAATGTTTTTCAACCTTGGCAACTTGAAGATGTCTGGACTTCAAGTCCCAGAATTCCCCAGCCAGCATTCGCTGGCTGGGGAATTCTGGGACTTGAAGTCCAGACATCTTCAAGTTGCCAAGGTTGAAAAACACTGTTCTATGCCTCTGTTTCTACAACCAAGGTTTTGCATTGGGCTTTCTGGCTGAGGCTGCACATGGCTGCGTCACGTTTAAGGGATCGTCCACTTGGACTCCAAGGTCCCTTTCACAGTTCCTGGTTCTGATCCGGGGTCTTGCCTGATCTGTCCTTGTCCCCCCCCCCTTTGGTTTTTCCTTCCTAGGTGCAAAAACCTGGTTTGCCTCCACGTTAAATTTCATGTTGTTGTCAGATGGGGCCCCTTGTTCAAGTCTCTTGAGATTCTTCTTGGCGCTTTGGCAAGCCTGCGAAATGCTAGCTTGTGCCAGGAGATAGAATAGAATAGCAGAGTTGGAAGGGACCTTGGAGGTCTTCTAGTCCAACCCCCTGCTTAGGCAGGAAACCCTATATCATTCCAGACAAATGGCTTATCCAATCTCTTCTTAAAAACCTCCAGTGTTGGATCATTCACAACTTCTGGAGGAAACTTCTGTTCCACTGATTAATTGTTCTCACTGTCAGGAAATTTATCCTAAGTTGCTTCTCTCCTTGATTAGTTTCCACCCATTGCTTCTTGTCCTGCCCTCAGGTGCCTTGGAGAATAGCTTGACTCCCTCTTCTTTGGGGCAGCCCCTGAGATATTGGAAGACTGCTCTCATGTCTCCCCTGGTCCTTCTTTTCATTAAACTAGACATGCCCAGTTCCTGCAACCATTCTTCATATGTTTTAGCCTCCAGTTCCCTAATCCTCTTTCTTGCTCTTCTCTGCACTCTTTCAAGAATCTCCACATCTTTTCTTCATCATGGCAACCAAAACTGAATGCAGGATTCCAAGTGTGGCCCTAACAAGGCTTCGTAAAGCAATATTAATCCTTCACGTGTTAATGCCCCTCCCCTTCTATGTTAAAGGATAATGATATATATTTTTAACCGACAGGTTTATCTGGAGACCCTGATGGGGGTTCGGTGTCCACCGCTCTGCCTCTTGCCCTGAACTGGCTGGGGGTTAAGAGCCGATGGGTGTCAATGCCTCTGCCAGGGATCTGTGCCACGTGGGGGTCCCTCCCCTCCCCCTGGCAGTGATGGACGAGTGAAGGGAACCATGAAGGCGCTCCACATACAGCTTCCCCCCCCTCTCCCCACGCGGTGAAGGATTTCCAATGCCAGCTTTAATTTATTTTTAAATGAAATTTGCTATTGATTCTGGATTAAAAGAGCGGATCTCAGAGCATTTACCACTGACAGCGATGCCAAGGAAGCCAGGCGGAGGGAGGTGGCACCTCTCTAGGGCAGCGGGGGGGGGGGGGGGAAACCGTCCCTGGAAGGCAAGAGCGCTGATGGCTGAGCCAGTCTCTCCCCCCTCCCCAATTAACCCCTCAGAGCCCGCCCTGGGCTGCCCTTTCTCCACCGCCTTTCTTGCCGCAGTTGTTAAGTGAGTCACTGAAGTTATTAATAGGGTCAGTAGGTGAACCTGGCTCTCCATGGACTTCGCTTGTCTGAAGGTCGCAAAAGGGGATCGTGTGACCGTCATAAATATGAATCAGTTGATAAGCATCTGGATTTTGACCACGTGATCGCTCTGCACAGGTGGATGGTCCTGTGCGGAAGTGGCCAGCGAGGCTTCCGGGTGACCGGTGGTCTTGGGAGAGTGGGGGGGGGGTCCTTGTGGCCAAAGGCTGCAGATGGGTCTCTTCAATCCTAAGTGGTAAAAATGACCAGAGCTGTGTTTCTCAACCTTGGCGACTTTAAGTCCTGTGGACTTCAACTCCCAGAATTCCCCAGCCAGCTCTCGCTGGCTGGGGGATTCTGGGAGTTGAAGTCCACAGGACTTAAAGTCACCAAGGTTGAGAAACACTGGACCAGAGCGAAGAGTCCTTGGCTTGGCATCTTCCTTGCTGACCAACCACAGCTGGCCAGAGTTTTTCTCCAGCCTGGATGGGCTTCAGTGATGTTGTCATATAACTCCTTGTGTAGGTGTGGGTCACCCATGGCTTAGTGCATAACAGGGCATGCAGAGCCACGCTGAACCACACAGGAGAAAACAAACTCCTAAAACCCCATAACATCCTGATAGTTCATAACATAACATCCTGAGATGTGCCCTACCAATGACGCCCAGGATTTGACCATATATAGACAGAACTCCCCTGAGCAGTAGATTAGAAATTGTACTTTGACAGGCTGTCTTAAATCACATGCTGATTGCTCCTCCTGCCTTTGTCCTATCTCAATAAAAGGGGCTCCCAGACCCCCAATCTGGGTCGCTCCATCCCGAGAAAGCTCGTGTCTGTGTCTTTTCTCCACATTGGCCTCATGGGCGAACCACGGGAACATCGCACCCTGACATTTTGGGGTGCAGAGACAGCTGATTGACAGCAACCCCAGCACTCGGACTGCCCTTCTCCAGGTGGAGCTCCACGTCAAGCTATCTGGGCCACTATCCAGTTACTACTACCAATTCTACATTCGTAGCCCAATTTATGCCAGGCCAAAATTCTGCCTGAGCCAGATGGATGACCTCTCTCCACCCTCTCCGCCAGGTTTTCTCGGGGGGTGGGGGGGCGGCAGTGCAAGGTCCCAGGGTCTTCCACCAACCCCGGCAGGGTGAGAGAGAGAGAGAGATCATCCATCTGGCTTGGGCAGAATTTTGGCCTGGCATAAATTGGGCTACGAATATCAGCTGCTGGAGAAAAACGTGGAGGCACATTTTGCCAGTAGCAACTCTCTTAGCTGCAGGGAAGGTTCCCCTCCACCCGTGGGCCATTCCCACGCCACGTGGACGCTCCTTTCCTACCAAGCTCCCTCCGGACGATCTTGGCTTAGACCTTGAGGGGCTTCAGGAGAAGTCAAACCGGGCGTGGGGGGTGGGGGACGGGGGTGCTCGGCTCGGCCTGTCCCGCGGTCCTAAGAGAGCTGCTGGGTTCAGTCACGCGTCGGGCAGCCGCCGTGGGAACGCAGCCGGCCCGATACGGGCGGGCGGGCGTTGGGAACGAGCGAGCGGGCTTCCGGTCGCTGTCCGCGGTCGAGGTGCTGAACTGGCCAGTCCGTCCCGGGTGGCAAGGGCGACCGCGGAGGCGCTTCGCTTAACGGCTGCCCGGGCGCAGTCGGGGGTGGCGCGCAACTCAGCCAGGCTCGTGCCCGGGGCGCGCGCCCAGCAAAGGACCCCCAGACTCAAAGCGGCGCCCGCGGGCGCCAGCAAAACAGCGGCCAGGGAAGCTGGGCTCTTGCCAACCCCCCCCAACCCCCATCCCGCGGGAGGGACTGAGCCGGTCTCCACGCGGAGAAAAAGGAGGGCAGCCCCCCCCTCCCCTAGCTGGAAAGGGGGAGAGACGGATTCAGCCACCTCTCTCCGCAGGCTGGGAAACCCCACTCGCGCCCTCCTTTAAAAAGGGAGGAGGGGGAGGCGCTGCCCGCCTGCTCGATCCAAGGCTTCCCCCCCCCTCCGCCCTTGGAAGGCAGGCAGCCCCCTCCCCAGCCCCCCCTCCCTAGCCCTCGCCCGCCCTCCGGGGCTTTGAAAAGGTCCCTTCGGAGAAACTTTAGCGATCAATCAAGCTCTCTTCCGAATCCCTCCGCCGGCGCGCAAGAGAGCGGGGGCGCGCGCGCGTGGGAGAGAGAGGGAGAGAGCGAGAGAGTGACAGCAGCCGCGGCACGACGGCGCCCTCCGCCGTAGGGAAGAGTCCCGCAGTCTCGGGCTGGCGAGCGGAGGCGCAGGCGGCAGCGGCGGCGGCGGCGGCGGAGCGGGCTGGGGACGCGGGCGGCAGCTGCTCGGCTCGGCGCCCCCCCCCGGATGTGAGAGGCAGCCAGGCAGGGGAGCAGGATGGGGGGCGCCTTCGGCCTGACCCTGGCGCTCTGCCACTCGCTGGGGCTTTACCTGCAGCTCGGCGCCGCTTCGAGACCCCCGCAGTGGGAGAACCAGATTTCGGGCAACGGTGAGTGGGGAGCGGGGGGGGGTGGCTGTGGAAGAAAGGGGTGGGTCTCCCGTCTCCCCCCCCCCCCCAGGGTCGTTCGGCCGGCCGGCTGCCACGCGGGGCCCGGCTCCCCATTCCCAGGGGTACCCCCCCCCGTGCCTGGGCTCCTTGCCAGGGGCCCTCCCAGCCCTGGGGGGTGGCTGGGCGACCGTGATCGGCGTGGCCCGGGTGGGCTCAGCTGTCGGCGGCTCCCCGCGGGCGGGCGGGCGGGAGCGCCCGGGTGCCGCGGGAGACGGCTTGGCCTGGCGCGCGCCCGGTGCCTCATCGAGGGGTCGCGCCCCGTCGGCTAAGGCAGGCCGCCCGTCCGCTCAGTTGGCATCTCGGGTCCCGCCTGCGGCGGAGAAGGAGGCTCCGTCGTGCTGCCCGGGAGGGAGCGGGCCATGTTACCGGGAGGGAGGGGGCGGGGGAGAGAGAAGCGTCCCCCCCCTCTCTCGCTTTGTCTTCGGGAGCGGCCGGGGGCTGCTGGGGTCACTTGCAAGGCGCCCCCCCCCAGGCGGAGTTTGCGGGGGGGTGGGGGAGGACACACCAGGAACGAAGCAGGTGCTGATGGGGGGGGCGGCAAGCGCCCCTCGCCCCTCTGCACTGCCTCGGGGGATCAGCAGCCCAGGCTCCGCTTTTTGCGGGGGGGGGGGCGCTGGGTGTCCCCGCCCGATTTTTCGGCAGTCCTCTCCAACTCCCTCCCTCCCTCCCTCCCCTCCCCGGGCTTCTGAACAGCTCTTCCCTTCTTTGTGTGAGAATATTAAAGGGGGGGGGTCTTTCCCATTTCCCCGGCCCCGCAGGCAAGGCAATTCCTTGAATGCCCCGTTTCAGGACCGGGAGCCCTTTTGCCCACCGCCGATCGTCCTCGGCTTCTTTAGAGCAGGTGGCATGGTTCGGAAGGGGTCGGGACCGGTGGGCTTTGCCGACAAAGAGCTCTTGGCGAGGGTCGGTGGGGAGAGCCGCTCTTCAGATCTGCTTCCAAGAAACGGGGGTGGGACTTTGCTTCTGTGCGAGAGAATGTGGGGGGATCATTTGTGCCTGGCGTTTCTTCCGAGGCGTCTCTGGGACAGAGCGGCTGGCGGGAAGGGGAAACGGACGAGAAGGGGACGAGGCTGGGCTGAAACGGGGGAGCATAAGCGGCGGGCCGTGTGCTGGGGCGCCCCCCCCTTTCCTCCCCATCCCTTGGGGGCTTCCTCCGGTCTTCGCCCCCTTGCACGAGAGCCTCCTGGCAGGGAAGGAAGCCGGATTAGCAACCGGTGGGTCGCTTAGCCCCCCCCCACCCTCTTCCCCCCCGAGACTCCAGAAGCTTCCGAGGCCGGGAGAGCGAGGGGGCAGAGCGCCCGACCTCCGCCTCTGTACACTCGCGTTTCTCTCCGGCGGCGGCGGCGTGGCAGCTCCGGCGGGGAAGACGCTCGCATCTTTCTCTTCCCCTGCAGGCCGCGGCGGCCTCCTGGATGCGCCAACTTTTCGGGGGATCCTCCGGGACCCTCGCAGGCTTCCCGTCCTCGGAGGAGGTCGACCTGGAGACCCGCTTTCTCGGGGGCTGTTTAGAGAGGAGGGGAATTGGGCTCGGACAGGGGGCACCGAGGAGCGCCGAGACCTTGCGATGCCTTCCTCTCCCGGCGCTCCTGCAGCCTCCGGCTCAATCGCAGTGGCCCCCTTGATCCGCGAGGCCACGCAGGGTGTGGAGCGCCTGGGCTGTTTATCCGGAGCTTTCGGCGTGTTTGCTTTATTTACTCGCTTCCTAGGAAGGGAAAGGCCGATGTGATGAAAGAGGCCCCGGTGGGCGTTGAAATGACGGGGGCTTGGTGGTCCTTTGGCTGGAGGGAGGAGGGTGCGAGGAAAGGAGAATCTCGGAGGAGGGATGGAACCTGGCTGTGGTTCTAAGTGATGGCTGCCTTTGGCCATCTATCATCTTAACCCTAACTCTAGCCCTGATGAAGTCACCTCGTTTGGTAACGAGATGTCTCTAAGAAAACCACCAAACTCTCAAAGCACCAAAGAGTGCATCACCTTCATCCTCCTCCTCCTCCTCCTCCTCCTCCTCCTCCTCCTCCTCCTCCTCCTCCTCCTCCTCCTCCTCCTTCCCTCTGCAAACTTCAGTTCCTCCCACCACTGATGATGTTGCCTAGTTAGGTCATGAAATGTCTGCAAGAAAACAGCCAAGCTCAGAGAGCACCAAGGAGACTCCCCAGTTCAACCCTGAGCTGCAGATATTCAACCCTTCTTCTCCTTCTGCTTTCCTTCCTGCTCCTCCTGCTCCTCTCTACAAACCCCCCACCCTTCCAGCACTGATGATGTTCCCTAGTTGGCTCATGAAACATCTGCAAGAAAACCACCCAGCTCAGAGAGCACCAAGGACCCCACAGCCTGCCTGCCTGCCTTCCTTCCTTCCTTCCTTCCTTCCTTCCTTCCTTCCTTCCTTCCTTCCTTCCTTCCTTCCTTCCCTCCCTCCCTCCCTCCCTCCCTCCTTCCTTCCTTCCTTGACGATGTTCCCTAGTTGGGCCATGAAACATCTGCAAGAAAACCACCAAGCTCAGAGAGCACCAAGGACCCCACAGTCTTCCTTCCTTCCTTCCTTCCTTCCTTCCTTCCTTCCTTCCTTCCTTCCTTCCTTCCCTCCCTCCCTCCCTCCCTCCCTCCTTCCTTCCTTCCTTGACGATGTTCCCTAGTTGGGCCATGAAACATCTGCAAGAAAACCACCAAGCTCAGAGAGCACCAAGGACCCCACAGCCTGCCTTCCTTCCTTCCTTCCTTCCTTCCTTCCTTCCTTCCTTCCTTCCTTCCCTCCCTCCCTCCCTCCCTCCCTCCTTCCTTCCTTCCTTGACGATGTTCCCTAGTTGGGCCATGAAACATCTGCAAGAAAACCACCAAGCTCAGAGAGCACCAAGGACCCCACAGCCTGCCTTCCTTCCTTCCTTCCTTCCTTCCTTCCTTCCTTCCTTCCTTCCTTCCCTCCCTCCCTCCCTCCCTCCCTCCTTCCTTCCTTGACGATGTTCCCTAGTTGGGCCATGAAACATCTGCAAGAAAACCACCCAGCTCAGAGAGCACCAAACACCCCACGTTTCAACCCCTGAGCTGCAGATATCCTCTTCTCTCCGTATCGACAATCTCGGTTGGTGGAGAGGGAAGGTCTCTGCCAGAGGCTGAAGCAATCTGGCTTCTTCTAACCATGCCTCAGCTTGGGGGGGAGAAGAGCCCCAGATATTCTGGGGAAGGAAACATTAAATCCTGGGTGGATTCACTGGGCAGTTCTGTTCACACAGGATGCTGTTCCCAAACAAACAAACCCTTTTTCTGACAGGGGGAGCCAGTCTCGATCTCTCAGCCTGCAGAAAGGAGGGAGGCAGGTTGGACTGTCGACGACGACGTTAGCAGGCGAAATTCGCTTGTGTGGACTCAATTTTTTGGGGCCCAGCAGGGTCAGGGACAATGCAGCAGGGCAAGGAATCCCTGCTCGGAACTGTCAGGGCCTGAGTTCAAGAGATGCCAAGGAGAAAGTGCCAAGGGCGGGCAGGGAAAGAGGCAAAAGGGCTGAGGGAAAACAGCCTTAAAAAAAGGGAACAGGTCCATCTCAGGAGCCAAGCTGCATTCTAAGATAGGAAGGAGGCACCTCTTCCAAGGCTGGAGAGGTTGACCAAGAAACACTTCAGGGGTGTCAGCGAACAAATTATGTCAACCCCCCCCCCTTCAACAGTTTATTGATATATTTTCAATTAACATAGATTTGTGAACAGCTTATTTCTGGGTCAATTTGCTTACATAATACTCTATAATATGAATATATATATATATATATATATATATATATATATATATATATATATATGTATATGTATATGTATATGTATATGTATATGTATATGTATATGTATATGTATATGTATATGTATATGTATATGTATATGTATATGTATATGTATATGTATATGTATATGTATATGTATATGTATATGTATATGTATATGTATATGTATATGTATATGTATATGTATATGTACAGGGCGGGGCATAACCTTTTCCTAGGGGGTCACAGCAACACTTGTAATAACAACACAAATAATTCATACACCATTCGAAAGCCCATCAAAAACTGAGTTTATTGACACGATTTAATAGTCAGTATGACCACCATTAGCCCTTCGAACAGCATTCAAACGAGGTGGATAAGAACACAACAAATCTTCAAACAGTTCCGTTCGATTTTCCAGATTTTTCAACACAGTTTCCAAATTCATTCTCAAAGTTTCAACCGAATATCGATTTTGACCTTGCTCCTGAATCATCAGAGCTTCCACTTCATCCTTAATCCTTAATTATGGCCCCAATGTTCTCTGCCGGATTGAGATCTGGCGAATTTCCCGGCCAGACGTCATTGCCCCAAAATTCGACATTGTTTTCCTTTAACAATTGCTGAGTCGCATTTGCATTTCCGAATCGAATTTTCCAGCCATTCTTAAAGCAAATTTAACATTTAATAGCTCATTCAATTCAGTTTTTTATGGGCTTTAAAATGAGGTGTCGCGGAAGTTGTAAACTGCTGTCGATCTTGCTGTGACCCCCTAGGAAAAGGTTATGCCCCACCCTGTATATGTATATGTATATGTATATGTATATGTATATGTATATGTATATGTATATGTATATGTATATGTATGTATATATATATATATATATATATATATATATATATATATATATATATATATATATATATATATATATATATATATATATATATATATATATATATATATATATATATTCACATAATATTTTTATTTCCATTTCATTCTATACAATCACATGTTTACTGTGCATAACCGGAGCATGTAACATTGAGTAATAAACACAGCCCTCACTTATATAGAAAATGCCCCCTACAATACAAACCCAATATACCACCTTGGCCCACCATACACCCTCTTTCATCCCCCTCCAACTTTCATTCTTCCTTCTTACATACCCCTCTACTACCTACTTCCCCTAATATGATAATATATTAAACATAAGGCACACACGATAGTATTTTTTTCCAATTTCGATTTCTCAATTCTGTCTATTCCTAAATGCCTTTCTGAAGGGAGGGGGATATATCAGGGCCGTTTGTCTCTGCAGTGGCTTCTTGTTTCTGGAGTCGCCTCTGCTGCAGGCTGGTTCTTTGTTCGGCCCTCGGAAGGGAGGGCACGGAAAGGCCAGGCATTGGGGGGGGGGGATGACACTCATGATGGTTTAACTCTCGTGGGTGTGAAATGCGTCGTGATTTGCAAAGCCCCTCGTTTCCAGCAACGGTGACACTGGATGGGGGCTTATTTGTAAGGAGGGTCTTTTTGGGGGGCGGAAGGGAAGCTGGAAGTGGGGCAGTTCGTTCCCAGAACGGTTATCCCGGGATAAACCCGGATAGAAAACGAGATGCTGGGCTGAGCTGAGAGGCCATATTTCCTAACCCTCAGTGACACTTAAAAGGGCAGAAAGAAGCACAATTGTAAAGGTGACCTCCAGCCCTCCCCTGGTACACACACACACACACACACACACACACACACACACACACAAACACACACACACACACATAGACACACACACACACACACAGAAGTCTACAACCTCCTATGGCAGTGTTTCTCAACCTTGTCAACTTGAAGATGTCCGGACTTCAACTCCCAGAATTCCCCAGCCAGCATTCGCTGGCTGGGGAATTCTGGGAGTTAAAGTCCAGACATCTTCAAGTTGACAAGGTTGAAAAACACTGCCCTATGGCAATGATAGCAATAGCAATAGCAGTAGACTTATATACCGCTTCATAGGCCTTTCAGGCCTCTCTAAGCGGTTTACAGAGAGTCAGCATATTGCCCCCAACAATCTGGGTCCTCATTTTACCCACCTCGGAAGGATGGAAGGCTGAGTCAACCCTGAGCCGGTGAGATTTGAACCGCTGAACTGCTGATCTAGCAGTAGCCTGCAGTGCTGCATTTAACCACTGCGCCACCTTGGCTCATGATAACGAAGCTATGGCACACAGCACCTTCTCACCTATGCTCAGACACCTCCAACCATCCATCAGGTCTTCGGATCTCTGCCGTGCACGCGTGGGGGGGGGGTAGGTGGTGGAGCATATGCGGAAGGTGGTGCACAATGTGAGCCGTGTTGCATGCAGGGTGCACGCATGTACGGAGCAGGACACATACTCGGCCTTGCATGCAATTGCCTTTGGGGGGCTCGGTGCCATTCTCTGTCCTGCGGGGTGAAGCCTTGAAATCGAGGCACCTCAGTTATGGGTGGTTTTGCAAGGAGAGCAGAATGGGCTGCATTGCTCAGTTTCCCTACTAAGGAGAGCCACAAAATGCCCCTCCTTTGATCCCTACTCTGGAGTAGAACTAGAGTTGTGTCAGGCTTTGGAGAGCAAAGTGCTCAGGCCCCCACCTCACCCCTTAGATGCAGCCCCCCATTGTCAAGCAGCGATTCCAAGATATCTCCCTTTGGCTCTCCCTTGAAGTGGGGAGGCTGGAGACCCCCACCAGGGCAATGAGAGTGGAGGAAGGGGGTGCTGCGACCTATGGCGGCATTGGGGTGGGGGTGGAGCAGCTGCTCTCTCTTCTTTCCCCAGGGAGAGGCCCTCCCCCACACAAGGGAGGATCCCGTAGTTTTGCAAGCCTCCAAGACGCTGCAAGGTTCTCTCTGAAGAAAGGACCAGCACCAGCCTTTAGACTTATATGCCGCTTTTCACAGGGCTTCCCAGCCCTCTCGGAGCGCTTTACGGAGTCAGCCTCTGCCCCCCCACCAACAAGACGGGTGATCCAGGCGGTTGGCATGACGCAGTTCCAGCGGCTTCACAAAGGGAACGCTGGAGGATATCTATTTCATATCTATTTCTATCACCTACAATTTCTGTCATCTACAATGTTGGATCGGCATTGTGGTTCTGCTCCGAGAGCGCCAGTTGGGGGACAGGCCGGCACCTTCTGCAACACCCTGCTGGCCAAAAAGGGCTGGGGGGGGGCATGCATGGCTCCCCCATGCCCCATTTTCAGGCTGGATGGCCTCCCGCAGCCCTTTGCCAGCCAAAATGGGGCACCCAGCCTCCCCTGGCCCCATTTTGGCTGTCAGAGGCCCTGCGGGCTGGTCCTCTGCTACTTCCAGGCTGGGCACACAGACTGGATTTAAGCACCCCACAGGCCGGATCTTAATTTGACACCCCTGATTTATATGTATCTATTTATTTATAGATTTACATGGCCATCCACTCACTTTCAGTAACTGTAGGCAGAAACAGAAAATCTATCTATCTATCTATCTATCTATCTATCTATCTATCCTCTATCTACTATCTATCTATCTATCTATCTATCTATCTATCTATCTATCATCTATCTATCTATCATCTATCTATCTATCATCCTATCTATCATCTATCTATCTATCATCTATCTATCTATCTACCTACCTACCTACCTACCTACCTACCTACCTTACCTACCTATCTATCTATCTATCTATCTATCTATCTATCTATCTATCTATCTAATCTCTATGTTATTCATAGGAGGGGAGAAGGAGAAGGAGGAGGAGGGCCCTGCCTGCTGCTCTTGCGCCTTGAAGGAGAAGGAAAAAGAAAAGGAGGAGAAGTGGAGAAGAAGAAGGAGATAGAGGAAGAGGAGGAGGGAAGGGAGATGGAGATGGGAAGGAGGAAAAGGAGGAGAGAGGAGGAGAGGAGGAGAGGAGGAGGAAGAAGAGGAGGAAGGAGGAGGAGAAGAAGAAGATGGAAGAGGAAGGAAAAGAGGAGAGGAGAAGGAGGAGGAGGTGAGGAAGAGGGAAGGGAGATGGAGATGGAGGAGGAGGAAAAGGAGGAGAAGGAGGAGGGGAGGAAGAGGGAGATGGAGATGGAGAAGGAGGGGAGGAGAAGCAGAAACAGAGACTCTGGATGGCTAAAATAAATCTCTCTCTCTATTACTGCATACATGTATACAATCTCTATCTATGGATCCGTATCTCCCCTGTGTACCGTCCATCTGCCTGACCCTCCCTCTGTCCATCATCCATCCATTTGGAAAGAAGTCAGACGAAGGAAAGGGGCAGCAGCTGAAATGAAACCCTGGGATGGAAGTTCAGGGATTTCGCCTCTTCTCTGCCCCAGAAAAACCTTCTTGGCGTTTTCATTGCCAGAAAGCAAATGAGCAGGGAAATTTCCAACCCAAAGGAAAAGGCCCATTTTTAATGGGATTTTAAATAGGGGAAAAAAAAACAATCTCTTTTCTCCCACTCTGAGATCTCTTCCATTTAAGATGTCAATCACCCAGTCAATAACTTCAGCTGCTCTCTCTCCCCTCCCTCCAGCCCCCCCCCCCTGAAAAGCCCTGCGCACTTGACTTCCAAAGAGGCAGCCGGCTGAAGGGTTATGTAAAACAGCCTCCCTCCTTTATTAAATCCCGCAAAGAATATCCGAGGTTGCATCTTCAGACTGTCGAGGCAGGATCTTGGTGGGCAAAGGTGGCGAGGGAGCCAGAGACCCCTCCCCTCTTCTTCGGAGGTCCTCTAGGCCTCCAGATCGCTGGACTTGGGTGCGAATCACGCCTCAACCAACAGCCCAATTCCAGCAGGTGGGTTTTACTGTGTGAAATACCACTTCTCCTCCTCCTCCTCTGTCTCCCATCTTCTTTCCTTCTCCTTCTCCTGTCCCTTCTTCTCCTTCACCTGTCTCCCATCTTCCTTCCTTCTCCTTCTACATAACTCTTCTCCTCCTCCTTTTCCTCCCCTCCTCTTCTTCCTCCTCTTCCTCCCCCTTCCCCCTCTTTCCCCTTCCACTTTTCCCTCCAAGTGAAGATCTTCAACCATCTTTTCTCACGCCGCAGGCTTCTTGTAAAGGCCAGCCTGGCCCCGACCTCCCTGGTTGCTCCTCAGAGAGACTCTTCCTGTCCAAGGAGGCTCTGATTAGAGAATTCGGACGAAGGCCCCCCCCCCAAAAGAAGGGACCTGGTTGATCAGCCGCCTCAGTTGGATTTTTCATGGATGCTCCTCCTGTTAATCCTACATTAGCCGATGAAAGAAACAAAGTATGTCAAGTCTAGTGAAGAGAAGGACCAGGGATGGCATGATAGCATCTTCCAATATTTGAGGGGCTGCCACAAAGAAGAGGGGGGGTGTCTGCCTATTCTCCAAAGCCCCTGAAGGCAGGACAAGGATCAGCAGATGGAAACTAATCAAGGAGAGAAGCAACTTAGAACTGAGGAGAAATTTCCTGACAGTGGGAAGAATTAACCAGTGGAACAGAAGTTGCCTCCAGAAGTTGTGAATGCTCCAACACTGGAAGTCTTTAAGAAGAGACTGGACAGCCATTTGTCTGAAATAGTTTAGGGTTTCCTGCCTGAGCAGGGGGGTGGACTAGAAGACCTCCAAGGTCCCTTCCAACTCAGTTCTATTCAATTTGCTGGCACCTAATTGGACTCTTCTTGGCGAGGGTGGGGTGGGGCGTGGGAGAAGGGGGCGTGGGAAGTGAACCATATCCTTTGGGTGGGAATCCAGATCCAGCTTCACTTCTTCGGTAACTCCTTGGCTTTAGCACAGTCTATCGTTGGCCAACCGTGATGGACCTCAGCGCCTCTCTTCTCTAACTGACCAAGCAGGGACGGCTGTCACGGGATGAAGGAACGGAGCCAATTCCTTTCACCGTTCGGCATCTATATTGGCAGGGGGACGGAGTGGAGTCCCACAGCAGTTTTTCTTCATTCCAACCCATCGCTTGGCGTGTGGACCTAAAGGATGCGAATAGGGCCACGGACATAATAATGTCCTCCATTCAGTTGTGTCCGACCCTTGGTGCTTCTCTGGGCCAGGTGGTCTGGGCATGGCTAGCCTAGTGAAGATGTTTGATGTTTAATGAATTTATAGGCCTCCCAATCCCCGAGGACTCCAGGCGGCTTACAACAATACATTTAAAAAAAGAAAAGTTAAAAACACAGAAACATAGGTTAAAAAAGCCACAACATCCACCCAGTCTAATCGGGGCTGGAACTCAATCATGAGTTCAACAGCCCGGGGCCTGCCGGAATAGCCAGGTCTTAATAGCCTTTCGGAAGCCCATGAGAATGGGTAGGGTCCGGATCTCTGGGGGTAGTTCATTCCATAGGGTTGGAGCGGCTACAGAGAAGGCCCTCCCCCGGGGTGCTGCCAGCCGACGTTGTCTGGTTGACGGCACCTGGAGAAGGCCCTCCCTGTGCCATCTTATCGGTCGTTGGGAAATATGTGGCAGGAGACGGTCTCGCAGATATCCGGGTCCTAGGCCAGCAGTCTTTGAGGGGCTGCCCCAGAGAGGAGGGGGTCCAGCTATTCTCCAAACACCCGAAGGCCAGAGAAGGATCAATGGATGGAAACTGACCAAGGAGAGATTCAACCTGGAAATAAGGAGGAATTTCCTAACAGTGAGAACCATCAACCCATGGAAGTTGCCTTCGGAAGTTGTGGGAGCTTCATCCCTGGAGGCTTTTGAAGAAGAGACTGGACTGCCATTGGTCAGGAATGGTGTAGGGTCTCCTGCTTCAGCAGTGGGTTGGACTAGATGACCTCCAAGGTCCCTTCCAATTCTGATCACTTGTATCTGGAAGTCTCTCCACATCCTCCAATCTTGGACAATTTCTTCGAGTCCTTCTCTGCTCCGGCCGGTCTCAGCTTTGATGGTGTCCAACCTCCGTGTCCCTTGGTGTCCTGGATTCCTTTGGCCCCCAAACTCTTCCCGACATCAATGCTTCTCCCAGGGAATTTCCCTGCACAGACACGATCAAAGTATGCGAGACGCAGTTCGTGGTTTTGCCTTCCAGGAACAGATTCGGTCTTATGCACTGCAGAGTCTTGGTGTGTTTTTACAAACGGTGCATCCAATGAAGTCCTGCATCCCACCTCAAACCCCCCCCCAAAACCCCCGGTTGGATGTCTTTCCTCCAGCATTCCGCTTTGGGCTACAACCGCAAGGCCTCTGTGTGAGTGTGTGTGTGTGTGTGCACGCGTTGTATTTTCTGTGTGTGTGTGTGGAGATGCTTCTCCATCTAAAGAGCTGCTAACGGTTTCCGCAACATCTCAGCATTTGTGCGCACAGGAGGACTGGAGTGTGTGTCTGCGTGTTGCAAGACAAGACCGGGAGAATTTGGGGAGGGGGATTCCTCCCCCCCTTTCTCTCCCTATTCCTGCTTTCGCTGGGAACAGCTTGCCTTCCTCTTCCAGAGCAGCCAGGAGTAATTATGGCTTCCCTCGGTGGAGGAGATCTATTCTTAGCCTTTCAAAGGCACATCGGAGCTGCCAACTTCTCGCCTTCCCAAAGACGCCTCTGCTTTCTTCCCACAGCCAGGGAGGGAGGCGGGTTCAAATGGTGCACCTTAGCCCAGAAAAGGAGCCCCTTTTACAAAACGGCCTGTTACACACACACACACACACACACGCGTCCTCCCTACCCTGTTTTTATGTCCCAGCACAGGAGGCTGTGTGTTCAGTTTGGGAGGGGGGCAGAATAACAGAGTTGGAAGGCACCTGGGAGGCCGCAACCCCCTTATTGGCAGCATCGATCATGCCGTTTGCTGTATTTTTAAACAGACGAACGTATTCCTATTTTTAAGAGACTGCAGCATTTTAGATTTATAAATCCAGGTGGGATTGTGATGGTTCATGGTGGGCACTTCTAAAGCTGGGCCATCTCTCCCTCCCTCCCTCCTTCCCTCCCTCTCTTTCTCTCTTCTCTTTTCTCTGCCTCTCTCTCTTTCTCTCTTTTTTCCTGCTTCTTTCTTTCTTTCTCTGCCCCCTCTTTCTCTGCCCCCCTCTCTTTCTCTTTCTCTGCTCCCTCGCTCTCTTTTCTCTTTCTTTCTCTTTCTTTGCCTCTCTCTCTTTCTGTTTGTTTTTTGTTTTTTATTGTTTTATTGCAAATTTATATGCCGCCCTTTTCCCTGAGGGACTCAGGGCGGCTTACAACAATAAAGGGAAGGGGGTGCAAGAAAAACTTAAAAAGAAAAAGAAAAAAATCGTGATTAAGGAAATTGGTCATAAAAACACAACATTCACTCAACATTCGGGCGGGGTGAGAGTAATCCTTTCTCTCTTTCTTTCTCTGCCCCCTTTTTCTCTCCCTCCCTCTCTTTCTCTTTCTCTGCTCCCTCTCTCTCTTTTCTCTTTTTTTCTCTTTCCTTTGCCTCTCTCTCTTTCTCTCTTTTTTTCTCTTGCCCCCTTTTTCTCTCCCTCCCTCTCTCTTCTCTCTCTCTTTCTTGCTTCCCTCTTCCCTTTTCTCTTTTTTCTCTTCTTTCCTCTCTCTCTTTCTCTCTTTCTTTCTCTGCCCCCTTTTTCTCTCCCTCCCTCCTTCCCTCCCTCTCTTTCTGTTCTTCTCTTTTCTCTGCCTCTCTCTCTTTCTCTCTCTTTTCCTGCTTCTTTCTTTCTTTCTCTGCCCCCTCTTTCTCTCCCTCTTTCTCTGCTCCCTTGCTCTTTCTCTCTTTCTTTCTCTGCCCCCTCTTTCTTTCTGTCCCTCCCTCCTTCCCTCCCTCTCTTTCTGTCTTCTCTTTTCTCTGCCTCTCTTTCTTTCTTTTTTCCTGCTTCTTTCTTTCTTTCTCTGCCCCCTCTTTCTCTCCCTCCCTTCCTCTCTCTCTTTCTCTGCTCCCTCTCTCTCTTTTCTCTTTCTCTTTCCTTTGCCTCTCTCTCTCTCTTCTCTGTGCGTGCGCGCACCCGTGTGCATGATATTACTTATTTATTTATCATGTGATGAAGACATGACAAAGCGAAGTAAGCATTTGCACACACACTTCACATCATCACATGCAAAGCATCTCATGGGATTCGGCACTGGCCTCCTAACTGGGTGTCTAGCTCAGCTCCGGGCAAGGAGGGACACTCTTGCGCAATGGCTTGGATAGTTTTCATATCGGCACCCAATCACAACAAGGGGGATCTTTCCGCCCCCACCGATTACAGGGCAGAGCCCCCCCCCCCTTTCAGGATCCGCCTAATTCTGTTCCAGTTTGGTCCAGATGGAGCGAGGCAGGTCAGAGCCAGGTAGGTTGGCAGAGGGAGGGATCCCTAATGGTCAGACCACAGGGAGGGGCTTCGGGCCCTTCCTCTCTCCAGGCCTCCTCGGGGTTAAATGGGGGAGGTGTTGAGGGAACGGCTGTTTTCCATGCTGGCTGATGAGCCTTCGGCCTTGTGATGGGCTGGACGTTGTCCTGGTGAAGAGGTGGGGGGGGGGTCTTGTAGTTCAGCATCCTGGACCAGAGCTGGCATATAGCTGTCTTCTAATGGGGGGCAGTGTGGGCATTGCTAAGTATGGGTAACCAGGGCACAGAGGTGGGGTACATTAGGCTAGAGTTATACACATTGTGGTGATAGATATCCATAATAGATAAGTAGATGATTAGATAGATAGATAGATAGATAGATAGATAGATAGATAGATAGACAGACAGACAGACAGACAGACAGACAGACAGACAGACAGACAGAAAGAAAGAAAGAAAGAAAGAAAGAAAGAAAGAAAGAAAGAAAGAAAGAAAGAAAGACAAAGATGGTAGGTAGGTAGGTAGATAGATAGACAGACTGACAAATAGGTAGGTAGGTAGGTAGATAGATAGATAGATAGATAGATAGATAGATAGATAGATAGATAGATAGATAGACAGACAGACAGACAGACAGACAGACAGACAGATGATAGACAGACAGACAGACAAAGATGGTAGGTAGGTAGGTGGATAGATAGATAGATAGATAGATAGATAGATAGATAGATAGATAGATAGATAGACAGACAGACAGACAGACAGACAGACAGACAGAAAGAAAGAAAGAAAGAAAGAAAGAAAGAAAGAAAGAAAGAAAGACAAAGATGGTAGGTAGGTAGGTAGGTAGATAGATAGACAGACTGACAAATAGGTAGGTAGGTAGGTAGGTAGGTAGGTAGGTAGATAGATAGATAGATAGATAGATAGATAGATAGATAGATAGATAGATAGACAGACAGACAGACAGACAGACAGACAGACAGATGATAGACAGACAGACAGACAAAGATGGTAGGTAGGTAGGTGGATAGATAGATATAGAAGATAGATAGATAGATAGATAGATAGATAGATAGATAGATAGATAGATAGATAGATAGATAGATAGATAGATAGATAGACAGACAGACAGACAGACAGACTGACTGACTGACAGACAGACAGATTGACAGACAGAGAGACAGACAGAGAGACAGACAGACTGACAGACAGATTGACAGACAGACAGACAGACAGACAGACAGACTGATAGACAGACATATTGACAGAGAGACAGACAGAGTGACAGACATACTGACAGACTGACCAGATAGATAATGTCGATAGACAGGTACTGATGAGTTGGAGAGGGGAGAGAGAGGGGGAATGGATGGATGGATGGATGGATGAGAGATTTATGGTCCCCTCCTCTGCAGCAGGGCAGAGAAAGCCAGGCCCTACTCGGAGGGGTCTAGAGAGCCAGGGAGGTCTGGCTTGGGGTGCCGGGGGGGGGGGCACTAGAGGAGGAGGGGGAGATGAACCACAGGGACTAAAACACGGGGGGGGGGGTCGCGGAGTTTCCTGTCCTTCCGTTGTGCCACTGCATCCTCTGCTTCCCCCCATTCCTGCCCTGAGATTCTGTAGCTGCTCAGAGGGGCATAAAATCCCTGTAATACTTGGATGCGTCTCTCAGGTGAGTCCCGGCAACGGGATGGCCAAGTCCTGTGGTTTTCCTGGGGCTGAGAGAGACCGAAGACCTCGAGAGCCCCAGCCGGCTTGGTGACTAAGACGGGACTAAGTCCCACCGTTGTCTCTGGGTCGCCCGCCGGGTGCCTGTCTGCAGGCCCTCCCCAACTGCCCCTCCGGTCGCCTCTCCCTCTGCAATGGCTTTGGAGGGCAGCTGAAGGGAGACTGATGGGCGACGGATGGAGAGCCTGCATGGAGACTCAGTGGAAGGGCTCTGCCCTCCAGACGCTGCGGGGCTCCATCGCTGGAGGTTATTCAGAAGAAGCTGGAGAGGCATTTAGACAGGATGGTATGTAAGGGCTTCATGCCTAGAGGGGTTGGACTAGAAGATCTCCAAGGTCCCCTCCAGCCCTTCTCTCCATTCCATTCTATTCCATTCTATTTCATCTTTCTTTTCTGTTTTCTATTTATTTTCTATGTTCCATGTTCCATTCCATTCTATTCTATTCTATTCTATTCTATTCTATTCTCAATTCTATTCTCAATTCTATGCTATATTCTGTTAAATTATGTTCTATACTATTCTATTCTATCTTCTATTCTATCTTCCATCTTTTATATGACCCTATCCTATCCCCTCCATAGTCCCCTCTTTCCCTTTCCCAGATGTTAATTCACATTCTTCATGGCCCTTCCCTTCTCTCTGCCCACCCACAACCTCTCCTACTGCTGCTGTTTTCACTCTTGGTTTTTGCAAACTTTGGGGTGGGGGTGGGGGGCTCTGTTGTTGATCCCAACTGATCTGGGATCCTGGATGAGTCAGGGCAATAGCAATAGCAGTTAGACTTATATACCGCTTCATAGGGCTTCCAGCCCTCTCTAAGCGGTTTACAGAGTCAGCATATTGTCCCCAACAACAATCCGGGTCCTCATTTCACCCACCTCGGAAGGATGGAAGGCTGAGTCAACCTGAGCCGGTGAGATTTGAACCGCCGAACTGCAGAACTGCAGTCAGCTGAAGTGGCCTGCAGTGCTGCATTTAACCACTGCGCCACCTTGGCTCTCTTCCTCCCTTCCTCTTATTCCTTTCTCATTCCCTTCTCATTTCCTCCTTCCCTCCTCCCTCCCTTCCTTTTCTTCTTTCTTTCAACCTTCCTGTGACTTTCTCTCTCTTTCTCTTTCTCTCCCTCTCCCTCTCTCCCTCTCTCTTCACTCCAACACTTCCACTACACACACAATAGCAATAGCAATAGCAGTTAGACTTATATACCGCTTCATAGGGCTTCCAGCCCTCTCTAAGCGGTTTACAGAGTCAGCATATCGCCCCCACAAATCCGGGTCCTCATTTCACCCACCTCGGAAGGATGGAAGGCTGAGTCAACCTTCAACCGGTGACATTTGAACCGCTGAACTGCAGATAGCAGTCAGCTGAAGTGGCCTGCAGTACTGCACTCTACCCACTGCACCACCTCGCCTCTAGGGCAGCCTAGAGCCGAGCCCCGTCTGGCCAGGGTGATGTCGCCGTCCCTCGGTGTTCCTGGAGGAGCCCCCTTGTCTTCCCAACTGCCCAACTGTGTCCTGGGGCTGAACCAGGACCGGCCGCAGTCCAGCTGTTACACCCGGGTCCCCCTCCCATGAGGGCCTCCGTGCATTGTTCGGGCTAATCCACTGGGCCCTGGAATGCCAGCTCTGTTGCCTTGGCAATAGGGATATTTCCCCCCATTTTTCCTTGAGTGGGTTTTAGGCTTCAGAAGGAAGGTGTGAACGGTTGCTGGGAGGCTCCAGGCGTTTGCTGCAAAGATGGGGATGTTTTTTGCAAGCTCCCAATTTTGGGTCAAGTCTAATCTCTTCATTTGGCAGCTTTTCAAGGAAATTTAAGTCGGAAATGCAGATAGAGACGCGAGATGTTGGAACGGATCAATGAGCAATGTGGGGATCAATGAGCAATGTGGCGCAGGCAGAAGGGAGGCGAAGAGATTTGTGGCACAAGAGAAATCGGGGCTGTAAATGTTCTGGGGTTGGGGGGCCGTGTCAATCAGGGCAGGAGAGTGGCCACAAGCAGACAATCAAAGCAGCTGCTTGTGTCAGAATAGAGCTGGAAGGGACCTCGGAGGTCACCTAGTCCAGCCCCCTGCTCAAGCAGGAGACTCTATAGCAGTGTTTCTCAACCTTGGCCACTTGAAGATGTCCGGACTTCAACTCCCAGAATTCCCCAGCCAGCATTCGCTGGCTGGGGAATTCTGGGAGTTGAAGTCCGGACATCTTCAAGTGGCCAAGGTTGAGAAACACTGCTCTATCCCCTTCTCAGGCAAATGGGAGTCTTCTTAAAAACCACCAGTGATGGAGCACCCACAAATCCTGGTGGCAAGCAGTCCCACTGGTTAATTATTCTAACTCTCAAGAAATCTCTTCTTAATTCTAGGTTGAATCTCTCCTTGATTAGTTTCCACCCCCCGTCACTTCCTGTCCTGCCTTCCGGTGCTTTGGAGGATAACTTGACACACCCCTCCTCCTCCTCCTCTCTGTGGCAGCCCCTCCAACAGTGGAAGGTGCTCTCCTGTCTCCCCTGGTCCTTCTCTTCACTTAAACCAGCCAGGCCCAGTTCCTGCAACCGTTCATTGTTATGTTTGAGCCTCTAATCCTCTTCCTTGCTCTTCTCTGTCCTCTTTCTAGAGAGTAGAGTTCGCCTTGAATCCTGCCTACTGTTTCTAGCATCCTGCAGTGCCAGTCAAGGTGTGTGTGTCTGTGTGTGTGTGTGTGTGTATGTGATGGGCACACACATCACTGTCTGATGGGCAGCCAAATGGATCAAACGAATACTGTAATTTTGAATGAGGTTGTAAATGCACAAGGAGCCACCAGGGGGCGCCCACCCATTTCCAAGGCAATTTGGTCACCATGGAGCCCCCCCCCCATTTCCAATGGCTAAAGCCAGACATTTGTTAAGTGGATTTTGTGTCCCGTTTTACAACGTCTCTTGCACAGTTGTTAAGTGAATCACTGCGGACGGTAAAACGGTTGCTAAGTGGATCAGGCTTCCCCATTGTCAGAAGTTCTCAAAAGGAGATCACATCATCCCTGGGACTCTGCAACCGTCATAAATACGAGTCAGTTGCCTGGGTTTTGATCAGGTGACTCCAAGTCATGGTCATAAGAGTGAAAAATGGTCACAAGTCACTTTTTCCAGTGCCGTTGTAACTTTGAACAGTCACAAAATGAACAGTTCTAAAGGACTCAACTCCCATTGTCCACAGTCAGAGGTTGGGGGGGGGCGAGGGAGAGAAGAAGAAATGGATGGAAACTAAACAAGGGGAGAAACAACCTGGAATTGAGAAGAAACTTCCTAACAGTGAGAACCATTAACCAGTGGAACTGCTTGCCACCAGAGGTTGTGGGTGCTTCATCACTGGAGGTTTTTAAGGAAAGATTCGACAGCCATTCGTCTGAAATGCTGTAGGGTCTCCTGCTTGAGAAGGGGGCTGGACTAGAAGACCTCCAAGGTCCCTTCCAGCTCTTGTTATTCTGTAATTCTGTAAGGGTCTCCTGCTTGAGAAGGGGGCTGGACTAGTAGACCTCCAAGGTCCCTTCCAGCTCTGTTATCCTGTTCTTATGTTATTCAGTTCTGGTGGATGGTTAGTCGCTGAACTGAACTTTCCCCTGGCTTTGCACACGAATTGACAGTGCAAATTGGGGAGAGGATGACAGGAAGAAGGTCAGGAGCCCCCCCCTCCCGACCACCCACCCACCCACCCACCCACCCACCACGCTTGGCATTCAGCACATTCTCCGTGGCTGCCAAGGCTGCTCCTCTCATTGAAAAGGGCACCTGCAGAATTGCAGGAAGCTGATTCCGAAAGGCAGAACAAGGATGGAGGAGGGGAGCTGCAGTTCTGCTTGCTGCTGGCCAGAAGGGCGGGGGTGGGGGTGGGGGGGAAGGGGAGGCCAGGCAGCCAGTAGGAAAACAATGCAGACCCTCTTCTAGCACTGATGATGTTCCCTAGCTGGGTCACGAAACGTCTGCGAGGAAACAGCCAAGCTCAGAGAGCACCAAGGAGTCCATATTTCTTCTCCTCCTTGCTCTGCAAACCCCCCTCCCTTCTAGCCCTGATGATGTTACTTAGTTGGGTAAATGACACGTTTGTAAGAAAACAAAGCTCAGAGGGCACCGAAGACCCCACAGTCTTCATCCTCCTCCTCCTCCTCCTCTCCACAAATCCCACTCCCTTCTAACACTGATGATGTTCCCTAGTTGGATCAGGAAACGTTTACAACAGTGTTTCTCAACCTTGGCAACTTGAAGATGTCCGGACTTCAACTCCCAGAATTCCCCAGCCAGCATTCGCTGGCTGGGGAATTCTGGGAGTTGAAGTCCGGACATCTTCAAGTTGCCAAGGTTGAGAAACACTGCTCTACAATCTCAGTCCCATCTCTTTCTCTTGCCGTTCACCATTCCCCCCCCCCGAGGGGACAGCGAGAGTTTTGTTGGAGAAGATGGGACTAAAATAGAAGCTGCGTAGCTCAGCCTTTTCCTGTTTACCTTTGAATATTTTTGCTGCCGTTGTTTTGAACATCTGGCGCTTTTCTTCCGAACACCTGTGGGGCCTCCTTCTGGTCAGAGGTCCCCAACCTTCTTGTAGTTCATGCCCCCCCACCCCGCCAGTCACCCTCTCTCTTCTAGTTCTGGGCTGCTGTTCCTCTACCTTCCTCCTGTCCACCAGCTCTTCTTCATTGGTGGCCTTCTGGGCCCATGGTCTTCATGAAGAGTTGGACGTATCCCAGTGGTGGGATTCAGCCGGTTCGCACCACTTCGGGAGAACCGGTTGTTAACTTCCTGAGCAGTTTGGTGAACTGTTTTTTTTTAATATACTTTTTTATTTTCATAACATATAACCACATGTATACTATTACATAGCCAATATCCTATTGTATTAAGTAGTAATTACATCAGTTCCTCTTGCCATCAATGCCCCCCAAAAAGTTAACACCCATTATTAGCTCTTCTGCTCTCCATACACCTCTTTCTTCTGCCTCTCTCCTACCTCCTTTCTTCCCTCCATCATCCTTTTCTACTCTACTTCCCCTTCCTTTCTCCTTCTCCTCTCTCTTCATTCCACTCCTCCTTATCCTCCTCATCTTCCCCCCTTACCCTCTCTCCTATCCCTCTCTTCCCATCTTTCTTCTCTCCTCTGTTTCCCACTCTTCCTCTCATTGGTGTATTTCAGCTCCTGAGCAAACTCCAATCTATGTTGATGGTATTTATGCTTCCATATCCATAGAAAGTTTTTATTTCCCATTTTCATAACATACAATCACATGTATACTATTACATAGCCAATATCCTATTGTATTAAGTAGTAATTACATCAGATCCTCTTGTCATCAACGCCCAGAAAGATAAAAACCCATTATTAGCTCTTCTGCTCTCCTCTTTCTTCTGCCTCTCTCCTACCTCCTTTCTTCCCTCCATCATCCTTTCCTACTCTACTTCCCCTTCCTTTCTCCTTCTCCTCTCTCTTCATTCCACTCCTCCTTATCCTCCTCATCTTCCCCCCTTACCCTCGCTCCTATCCCTCTCTTCCCATCTTTCTTCTCTCCTCTGTTTCCCACTCTTCCTCTCCTTCACTTGGTGTATTTCTGAGCAAACTCCATTCTATGTTGATGGTATTCAGTTTGGTGAACTGGTTGTTGGGAGAAATCTTGAGGGCAGAGAAGCGGTTGTTAAATTATTTGAATCTCATCACTGTTGTGTCTCCATTTGCTTTTTCTGAGGTCCCCAAGCTTCCTTCTACTTCCGAATTGCCATAGGACTCTCAAGACTTCCCTTTTGTAACAGAACCCAATAAGAGAGTTAGGAGGGTCTTCTAAGCCAACCCCCTGCCCAAGGCAAGAAACCCCAGACCACTCTGGACAAAGGGATGTCCAGTCTCTTCTTAAAAACCTCCGGTGTTGGAGCACCCACAACTTCTGGAGGGAAGCTGTTCCATTGTCAAGAAATTCGTTCTCAGTTCTAAGTTGCTTCTCTCCTTGGTTAGTTTCCATCCACTGCTTCTTGTTCTACCCTCAGGTGCTTTGGAGAATAGGTGCCCCCCCTCTTCTTTGGGGTGGCCCCCCCAAGATATTGCAAGATTGCTATCTTGTCTTCCCAAGAAGTCCTTCTCTTGGTTAAACTAGGCAGATCCAATTCCTGCAATTCTTCTTTGTATGTTTTAGCCTCCAGGCCCCTGAGGCATCTTCGGAATTTAGAATAGAATAGAATCTGGAAGGGACTTTGGAGGTCTTCTAGTCCAGCCCCCTGCTCAAGCAGGAGAACCGATATCATTTCAGGCAAGTGGCTGTCCAGTCTCTTCTTAAAAACCTCCAGTGATGGAGCCCCCACAACTTCTGTTCCCCTGGTTAATTGTCGATTTTGTTGTTACTGTGTTTTCTAATGGTTTGTGGTGGAATCTCCCACTACAATTGGAGGAAGGGGAGGGGGAGTGAAGAGGCAGGCATGCTTAGAGAGCACGAAGCAATGCAGACCTCACCACCACCACCCCAAAAAAAATCCCCGAAGGCCTCACCCGGCTCTTCCCAAGAGAACGCGGAGTGGCTGGTGAGATTCCTGTAAACAGGCGAGCAGCAATGAAGAAGGAATTCTGCTCCGTTTGGGGCCTCCTTCTGGTTCCTGGCACTGGACCTCAACGGGATTCAAATCCGTGCCAAAAACCTGTTTCTGTCCTCAGACCTCCTGGGGCTCCAACTGGGAAGAGGAGACGGGGGGGTGGTGGTGGTGAAATTTAGCCCAATGTAGCTGCGGGCGCAGGGACAGGAGATGCTAACCCAGGGCTGGGGGGAGAAATCGGATGCCCAGCTGGGGGGCCTGGGGGATGCATTTCCAGGGAGTGGGGAAAGGAGGGGATCTGAAGGGCCATGGATGGAAAGGGCCTTCAGCCCTCCACAAGGACCACAGGGCATCTTGGCCGCTTGGCAGAAGCTGGGAGTCCAAAGACAGGAGCCCTCCCCCCAATCCCACCCCCTCAATCAATGCACCCAGGAGGTAGAGGGGGAGACACAATCGGAGGCTAAACAACTCCGCTGCCTCTCTCCCATCTCCTCTTGCATAGACTTTGGGTCTCTCTCTCTCTCCCTCCCTTTCTCTTTCTCTCTCTCTCTCTTTTTCTATCTTTCTCTGTCTCTATCACTTTCTTTCTCTTTTCCTCTTTCAGTCTTTCTCTCTCCCTCTCTCCCTTTCTTTCTTTCTTTCTCTCCCTCTCTCTGCCTCCTTTGTTTCTCTTTCTCTCTTCTCTTTATATTTCTCACTCTCTTTCTCTCCTTTCTCTCCATGTCTTTCTCTCCCCTTCCCTGCCTTTCTCTTCTTTCTCTGCCCCCTCTCGCTTTCTCTCTCTCTCATCCTCCTTCTTTTTTTTCTCTCTTTCTCTTTTTCCCTCTTTCTCTCTGGCTTTCTATCTTTCTCTGTCTCTATCACTTTCTTTCTCTTTTTCTCTTTCTGTCTTTCTCTCCCTCTCTCTGTCTCCTTTGTCTCTCTTTCTCTCTTCTCTTTATATCTCTCAGTCTCTTTCTCTCCTTTCTCTCTATGTCTTTTCTCTTTCTCTCCTTCCCTGTCTTTCTCTTCTTTCTCTGCCCCCTCTCGCTTTCTCTCTCTCTCTGTCTTCCCCTCCCTTTCTGTTCTTTCTCTCTCTTCTCCTCCTCCTTCTTTTCTCTCTTTCCCGCTCTTTCTCTCTGGCTTTCTGGCCCATAGCTGCCATTGGCCGAGCTGCTCTGAATCTGCAGCTCTTTTGCAGGCCTCAGCTGCCCAGCAGGCGGTTTCTGTGCTCTCTGCCTCCCTTCATTCTTTCCCTTTTTGTTTCCAGGAAGATTTTGTTTCTATCCTGCTTTTCTCTGTGTGTGACAGAGGGAGGGGGAGGGGGTTTCAAAGCAGGACCCCTACCCAGATTAACAACCCTGTGGGCTGGCAGAGGGAGGTCTGGGGTGGGAAGGCTGGAGAGGCTGGTGCCCTTTAATAACAGCTTTTTAGGGTCCTCTGGAAGCTTGGCCCAGTGGTGCTAGTCCTCATGATTCCACCAAATTAGAATAACTGATATAGGCAAGTGGGAAGGGAGGGAGGGAGGGAGGGAAGGAAGGAAACAGAGGGACAGAAGTCAGGAAGGAAGGAGGGAAGGAGGGAAGGAGGGAAGGAAGGAAGGAAGGAGGGAGGGAGGAAGGGAAACAGATGGACAGAAGGCAGGAAGGAAGGAAGAAAGGAAGGAGGGAGGTATGGAAACAGATGGACAGGAAGGAAGGAAGGAAGGAGGGAAGGAAGGAAGAAAGGAAGGAGGGAGGGATGAAAACAGATGGACAGAAGGAAGGAAGGAGGGAGGTATGGAAAGATGGACAGAAGGAAGGAAGGAAGGAGAGAGGGGAGGGAGGAAGGAAGAAAGGAAGGAGGGAGGGATGAAAACAGATGAACAGAAGGAAGGAAGGAGGGAAGGAAGGAAGAAAGGAAGGAGGGAGGGAAACAGATGGACAGAAGGAAGGAAGGAAGGAGAGAGGGAGGGAGGGAAACAGATGGACAGAAGGAAGGAAGGAAGGAGAGAGGGAGGGAGGGAAACAGATGGACAGAAGGCAGGCAGGAAGGAAGGATCCTCGTTCACCTGCAAGGCTGCTTCATGGAAACTGGGAAACCATTTAAATTGCCCTGCGTGTGGGGAGGGGGGGGGTGTTGCCTAAAGACCCACGAATGGCCAAACGCTGGCAGAGGGGGAGGGAGGGGATGGGAAGACAGAGCTGTGCTTTTCCCAGAGCCTCTGGGGACGCCTGGAGCATTTCCACCCCTCAGGCTGCCAGCCTGCAAAGGAAGTCCCCCCCCCTTCCCCCCCCCCGTCCCCCCCCCATGGCAGATGAGAGGAGCTGCTGCTGAAAGGAGGCATTTCGGGGTTTGGTGATGGTGATACTTTCATGCAGGCGTTTGGTGCTTCAAAGCTTCCCTTCTCCTCCTCCCGGGTGGCCCCAGCCCCTCCGCTGCCCTTGGCAATCCCTTGGCAACCCCCCTCCCCCTCCCCCTCCTCCTCCTCCTCCTTCTCAAAAGCTCCCCTTCTGTCTGGCCAGATGAGGCCTCACCCCAATATTTCACCAAAATGACTGTCCAAAACATCTTTCTCTCATTCTTCTCCTTCTGCTTCTCCTCCTGTCTCCATCTTCCTTCCTCCTCCTCCTCCTCCTTTTCCTCCTCCTCCTCCTCCTCATCTTCCTCCTCCTACTCCTCCTCCTCATCTTCCTCCTCCTCCTGCTTCTCATCCTCCTCCTCCTCCTCCTTTTCCTCCTCCTCCTCATCTTCCTCCTCCTACTCCTCCTCCTCATCTTCCTCCTCCTCCTGCTTCTCATCCTCCTCCTCCTCCTCCTTTTCCTCCTCCTCCTCCTCCTCATCTTCCTCCTCCTTCTCCTCCTCCTCCTTTTCCTCCTCCTGCTTTTCCTTCTCCTTTTCCTCCTCCTCCTCCTCCTCCTCCTCCTCCTCTTCCTCTTCCTTCTGCTTCTCATCCTTCTCCTCCCATCCTAGCCCATTCTCCATTCCGTTCCTGTCCTGTTCCGTTCCATTATTCCATTCCATTCTGCACAGTTTCCCCTCTGCCAGATGTTCATAGATCTCCTTCAGCACCTCCAGAAGTTGTGGTTGCTCCCTCCCTGGAGGCTTTTAAGAAGAGCCTGGGCAGCCACTTCTCCGGGGTGGTCCAGGGTCTCCTGCTTGAGGTTGGACTAGAAGACCTTCCCAGGTCCTCCCCAGCCTGCAGCAGACCCAGAGCAGCCGGAGGGGGTGAGTGGGAGGAGAGCGAAGCTGAGGAGGGCAGAGGCAGCCTTGCTGGTTCCTTCACTCCTTGCCAGCAATCCGTTTCCCCCCCAAGCCCAGGCCGGGTCCGGCATCGCCAGGGCTGCCTGGGTGACTGAATGATCTACACAGCTTTTGCAAATATTGAATAAAGGTTAAGCGGCGAATTAATATTTAAAGAGGCTGCAGCTTGGCTTTTTTTCTCTCTGGGAAATGCAACGTTTTTCAGGCAGAGGCCGGAGCTGAGGGGAAGGAAGGGATGCAGAGGAGAAACGGGGAGGGAGGGGGGCTCAAAGCTTTCGGGGGGGGGGGGTTGGAGGTTTCTGGCATAACGGAGTAGCAGCCCCTCCTGCAAAGGGAAAAACCCATCGTAGGAGTTACGTTTGCTGCTTTCCGTGTTCCCAGCGCTGGTCAGCCTGCCTGCCTTCCTAGGCCTTCTGAATGGGCCCCCTGGGAGGTCAACCGCAGGCCTCTTGGACAGAGGGGGAGCCAAGTGGTTAAATGCAGCACTGCAGGCCACTTCAGCTGACTGCTATCTGCAGTTCGGCTGTTCTAATCTCACCGGCTCAGGGTTGACTCAGCCTTCCATCCTTCCGAGGTGGGTGAAATGAGGACCCGGATTGTTGTTGGGGGCGATATGCTGACTCTGTAAACCACTTAGAGAGGGCTAAAAGCCCTATGAAGCGGTATACAAGTCCAACTGCTATTGCTATCTGTCCCTGATGGGGACGTTTCGTGACCCAACTAGGGGACATCATCAGGGCTAGATGGGAGGGGAGTTTGAAGACAGGAGGAGGAAGAGGGGGAGGGGGACAATTGTGGGGTCCTAGGTGCTCTCTGAACTTGGGTTGTTTGTTTGTTTTTGTTTTTTGCAGATATCTCATGACCAAAGTAGGTAGCATCATCAGTGTTGGAAGGGAGGGAGGGAGGAGGAGGATCATGGGGTCCTTGATGTTCCTTTGTGGGGGGGTTAAGGCAGGTGGTGTTTTGGGAGGCCAGATTGTGGGGTTCTTGGTGCTCTCTGAGCTTGATTTTCTTCTTGTAGGCACTTCATGACCCAACTAGGGAACATCATCAATGGTGGAAGAGAGGGGAGTTGCAAAGAAGGGGGAGGAGGAGGAGGACTGTGGGGTCCTTGATGTTCCTTTTTGGGGGGGGTTAAGGCAGGTGGTGTTTTGGGAGGCCATAATGCAGATTATGCATCCTGGGGGGGGGAGGGATGGGGGAGGATCTCAGGAGCAAACAACATGCACAGAGTTCAACCTAACTACTTCATTTTGTTCTGCTTATAATACAGGAATCTCCCCTTTCTGCCCTCTGATCCTTGGAACAATCAGATAAGATGGGAGGTCAGTCCTCGGGCTAGCTTATCCCCCTGTCTGGGGGGGCTGTGAGGGGCAACAGGCAACCACAGGCTCCTCTCTGACCTCTGAGAGAGACCCCACTCAATTTGAGGGTCTTCCTGGACCCGCGGCTCCTGTCCCAGGGTGCCAGGGGGGTCTTCAGACGGGATAATTTTGTGCGCCAATTTCCTGGGGCAAAACAGCGAAGAACAGACGGGCTGCCATTTTTCAGGCCTTTGTGTTGAACGAGGACGAAAACGTAGCTGGATTTGTCTGGATTTCATTCTATTTCCACTCTGGGCTCTTCACCGGCCCGAATCTCCTCCGTCGGCAGAAAAGGCAGGAGGTTTGAACGAATAATAACCATGCAGGGACAGTAATAACAGATGATGGGGAAGGAGATAAATGCTCGGGAAGTTAAAATATATCTTTCACACGGGGGCAGGAAAATCCAAAGAAACAGGTTATTTTTTTTAAAAAAAGAATCGTTTTAGCTTCATTAAAAGGCTGGTGAGGGAGGCCGAAAAGTGGTTTCTTTCTGGCCCTCGGATTCTGCCCATTTCGTGCTGTTTCAGAAATGGATTTCTGTTGGTTCGTTGACCGAGATAAACATACTGTTCTCGTATGCAAAATGTGCAGAGTGGGATACACCCACACCCACACCCACCCACCCACCCACACACACACACACACACACACACACATGGTGCTTGTGTTACTCCAAAATGAGGCCGGGGGTGGGGTGGGGGGAGGGTCGTCTTCGGAGGCCTGCAAGAAAGATGGCATTTGAACAGGTTTAAGGAGGATGAGTGCAGCCCCCCCCACCTCCCCCTGCAATTCCTAGCTGGAATTTTAAAGAGGGGTTTTAACCTTTCCCTGCGGAGGGGAACAATCAATTCAATGCCAACCCCTCTTCCAAATCAGCCAATTTGTAACCTTCCAAACCGGAACGACTCTGTTGAAGGAGGAAAAAAGAGAAAAGGCGACCGAGATAGTAGAGTGGTAAGACCACACCTGGAATATTTGCATCCAGTTTTGGTCCCCACAATATAAAAAGAAGAGGTGGAGACTCTGGAAAGAGCGCAGAGAAGAGCAACCAGGATGATGAGGGGACTGGAGGCTCAAACATACGATGGACGGTTGCAGGAACTGGGCCTGGCTAGTCTAGGGAAGAGAAGGACCAGGGGAGGCAGGAGAGCATCTTCCAATATTTGAGGGGCTGCCACAGAGAGGAGGAAGGGGGTCAGGCTATTCTCCAAAGCACTTAAAGGCAGGGCAAGAAAGAAATGGAAACTTAGCAAGAAGAGAACCAGCCTAGAAATAAGGAGACATTTCCTGGCATGGAGAACAATTAATCAGTGGAACAGAAGTTGCCTTCAGAAGTTGTGAATGCTCTAACACTGGAAGAGATTGGACCACCAGTTTGGTTAAAGGGTCTCCTGCCTGAGCAGAGGGTTGGACTAGAAGACCTCCAAGGTCCCTTCCAACTCTGTTCTTCCAAGTGGCCCCTTAGCTGTTTCTCTTCTCTCCGTGGATGGTGATGGGTTGTCCCTTGACTCCTGCTGGCCTTCCCTGCGTTGTATTCATCTTGCCTTATGGTGAGAGATGACCTTGCAGAGGTGATTTCGACCCACAATAACACCAACATGCTTGGAGACCAAGAAGCAAAGAAAACGTTTTGGGAGAAACCCAGATTGGCCCCATCCTAAAACGTAAGAGGAAGAGAAGGAGAAATTAGACAGGCTTCCAAGAACTCGATAACATCCATTGCATCACGTGAAGGGTTAATGTCACTTTATAAGGCCTTGGTAAGGCCACATTTGCAATACTGCATCCAGTTTTGGTCACCACGATGTAGGAAAGATGTGGAGACTCCAGAAAGATTGCAGAGAAGGGGAACCAAGATGATTAGGGGACTGGAGGCTAAAACATATGAAGAACGGTTGCAGGAACTGGGGATGTCTAGTTTAATGAAAAGAAAGACTAGGGGAGACATGATGGGAGTCTTCCAATATCTCAGGGGTTGCCTCAAAGAAGAGGGAGTCAAACTATTCTCCAAGGCACCTGAGGGCAGAACAAGAAGCAATGGGTGGAAACTAATCAAGGAGAGAAGCAACTTAAAACTAAGGAGAAATTTCCTGACAGTGAGAACAATTAAGCAGTGGAACAGAAGTTGCCTCCAGAAGTTGTGAATGCCCCAACACTGGAAGTCTTTAAGAAGATGTTGGATAGCCATTTGTCTGGAACGGTGTAGGGTTTCCTGCCTAGGCAGGGGGTTGGACTAGAAGACCTCCAAGGTCCCTTCCAACTCTGCTATTGGATTGGATTGGATTGGATGCATCAGTAGAGTTCTCATCATCCTTTGTTTCCTGATCTGGTTGACCTCGGTGTTGAGGTGTGTATTGTAGAAACCACCTGAGTAGAGTTTCTATAAGGTCATCTCTAGATGACCATCTATGGTGGCCTGATTGGAGCAAAGACAATCTGGAAGGTTTCAACAGATCTGACAGTTGATGACCTCATGGGATGACAGCATCCACACCACCTCAGCCAAGATGAACCATGGCCCTGGTGGCTGGGCACTCTGGGGAAGGCAGGTGCTGGTGGACAGCAGATAAATGGGAAAGTCCAGGTTATTTAAGGAGGTTTCTCTTTTATTGACTTTGAGGGAGCAAAAATTGGAAGGAGACGGAAGCCACATTCTCTGGAGTGGAAGACGGGTGAAGATTAGTCGAAGGCATTTTTGGACTTACTGAAGTCACTTGTAGAATAATGATATGGTTTATTTCGTCTTTGCATCAAAACTACTGATTTTTAAAAATCATTCGTAGCTTGGGTTGATGAGTATTTTCTATTATTGCTATTTTATTGGCTAGCTTTGCTGGCTGGGGAATTCTGGGAGTTTAAATCCACTCGCCTTCAAGTGGCCCAAGTTGAGAAAATTCTTTGTAGAGCATCTGAAAACCACTCTATTCATGAATGTCGGTTTCCACAAAGACTTTGGTCGTGTTAAGCTCTTCTCTTGGTTCCAGGCAGATACAACAAAATTAAAATATACTGTGTTTAAAAAGAGTCTATTTCCCAAGGTTAGTTTAAAAAATAAAATAGAAGAAACAATAGACCACAGAGGAGTTTGCATGAATTCATACATGACATTCAGTTATTTGGAAAGCTGAGTATTCTAAAACAAAATTCAAGGCTGCCACATTACATTGACAAACACACACACAGCAAGAGAGAGAAAGAGGGGGAGAGAGAAAGAGAGAATGGGAGAAAGAGAGAAACAGGGAAAGAGAAAGAGAGGGCAAGAAGGACAGAAAGAGAAAGAGAAAGAGAGAGTGTGTGAGAGAGAGAGAAAGAAAAAGAGAAAGAGAGAGGGAGAAAGAAAGAGAAAAAACAGAAAGAGAGAAAGAAGGAGGAGAGAGAAAAAGAGTGAGAGGAAGAGACAGTGGGAGAAAAAGAGAGAGAAAGAGAAAGAGAGAGTGTGAGAGAGAAAGAGAGAGAAAGAGAAAGAGAGAGAGAGAGGGAGGGAGAGAGAAAGAGAGACTAATCTCTTTGCAGGGTTTTTTAAATCTGTTCCCTGTTATGTTAATTTTTTCAGGCAGAGAGATGTTTAAATACAAAAAAAAAAAGCTAATAATGAACGTGGCATTTTATTCTTTCAGTGTTTCCTAATCACAAATCTAATCTATTTCTTGTGGAACATTGTTTTATAAGCTGTAGAAAATGCGGACAATAAGCCAATTGGAGGATTCATTATGAAGGATTGTTGACTCTCTTTAGCAAACGGAATGATTAATTGGGAGGAAGGCAATGTGTATCAATTTGCTTAGAATGCCAAGAATACCCGAACTAGAGAGGGGGGGTAGGGGGGTGGTGGGGTGGTTGATTTATACTGCGTAATTTTAGCAGAAGGTTAGTGCCAGAAATAGACCGTTTTTATGGTCAGTTCACAAAGACTGGCTGAATTGCATTTTTAAAAAAATTACGTGCCAAAAGGAACCAGTGTGCTATGCCATATAAATTTGAGCCCAAAATTTCCGCTGTTAAGTGACACATTTGTTGAGTTTTGCCCCATTTTACGACCTTTCTCGCCACAGTTAAGTGAATCACTGCAGTTGTTTGGTTATTAAGTGAATCTGCCTTGTCAGAAGGTCGCAAAAGGGGATCAATGACCCCGGGACACTGCAACCGTTATAAATATGAGTCAGTAGCCAAGGGTCTGAATTTTGATCACGTCACCATGGGGATGCAGCAACCGTCATAAATATGAAAAACGGTCATAAGTCACTTTTCTCCGTGTCATTGTAGCTTTGAAGGATGGCTCAATGAACAGTTGGAAATGTTGTCTCTTCAGCTCTTCAATCATTTCCCCATTTTTATATATATATATATATATATATATATATATATATATATATATATATATATATATATATATATATATATATATATATATATATATATATATATATATATATATATACATACATACATACATACATACATACATACATACATATATATATATATATATATATATATATATAATTAGATTTTTTTTTTACAACCCCTGGTAAGCCCCAATTATGGGAGGAAGCTAACTGCTTCCATCATCTGTCTATCGGCTCGTCACAAGAGTCCATCACGACAGAAACCCAATATTTTTACTGTTGCCTTTGTTATATTTGTGTTTTTTTTTTATTTGTGCTGATAAATAAATAGCTAAGATAAATAGCCCAGGTTCAAATCCCAGTAAGGGTATGGCTAGCTGATGAGAGCTAAATAGCTTGAAATAGATCTATACTAGTCTCCCTTTATTTATTTATCAGCACAAATAAAAAATAAATAGAAAAAAACATATATATATATATATATATATATATATATATATATATATATATATATATATATATATATATATATATATATATATATATATATATATATATATATATATATATATATATATATATATATATATATATATATATATATATATATATATATATATATATATATATATATATATATATATATATTAAAAGACTCAGACTAACATTTGGGGCTTCATGTAAATGTTTTATGAAAGATATTTCCTTGATTCCTCCTCATTTAATCAGATGCTCTTAACGGTTTGAACTGATGAGCCCTAATCATCGTATGAGAAAAAAGAATATTTAAAATGACCGAATTTATTTGAAGGCGAGCTGAATCTTTTTTTTTTTTTTTTTGCAACATGCATTAAAGTGGGAAGAGGTTTCCATTCTCGCCTCTGATTCTGTAAAATCCTCTCCCCCTTTGGGTATGAAACATCCTGAAGTTTAAAAAAAGGGGGAAGGCTGAAGAATGGGAGAAAGGCAAAAATGGCTGCTTGTAGTTTACAAACTTTTACAGTCCGTTGGAAATATAGATCGGAGGCAGAGTCGTCGGAGAAAAATGACACCGCCTGCGCCAACGGGGAATCCAGTCTTAAATTGAATTTGTATCTATTGATCAGGCATTGAATTCTAATTGATGGGGAACAGTTCCGCTAGCAGAAAAGAATCTGAAATGTGGCACCCTCTAAACCCCCCCTTTGCTTTGGTTTAAGTTGTGTGGTTTTGTTTCTAATCCAAATTGGGGAGGGGGGTTTCTTGGTTTTGTAATTATCTATAGACCAGTGGTTCCCAAACTTGGCAACTTTAAGACTTGTGGACTTCAACTCCCAGAATTCTCCAGCCAGCAGAGCTGGCTGGAGAATTCTGGGAGTTGAAGTCCACAAGTCTTAAAGTTGCCAAGTTTGGGAACCACTGACTTATTGGAACATTTAGGAGGTATAAACGACCACCATGGATATCAGGACGGAGAAAGAAAATATCTCTCTTAATTGACCTCATTTTAATAGTTGTATACATTTAATAGAATGTATTCGCTGGCTGGGGAATTCTGGGAGTTGAAGTCCGGACATCTTCAAGTTGCCAAGGTTGAGAAACACTGATCTAGGTCATGGTTATCCCAAAGGGGCTTTTTTCCAAAAGGTTTTTCCTTGAAGAGGTTTCGCTTCTCATCCAAGAAGCTTCTTCAGTTCTTTGAGAATGGAAGAAGCTTCTTAGAGGAGACGCAAAATGTCTTCAAGGAAAATCAAAGTCCGGTTGAAAAAAGCACCCTTGGCTTGGGGTCTCCAAAGTTTAAGACCTGTGGACGTTAATTGTCAGAATTCTGGGAGTCTTCCTTCCTTCCCTTCCATCTTTCTTTCTTTTCTTCCTTCCCTCCCTTCCTTTTCCTTTCCTTTTCTGTTTTCCTTCCTTCTTTCCTTCCTCTCTTCCTCTTCCTTTCTTTTGAATTCTGGGAGTTGAAGTCCACAAGTCTTAAAGTTGCCACGTTTGGGAACCACTGCTATAGACCGATAGGGAGGGGAATGGGTTAAACATGATGGGGAGGCCACAGCCACCAGCAAATGAAACTCTAACCATTTATCCGTTGCAAAGCAGCTAAACAAAACCTGAGCTTTAATCGTCTCCTTGCAGCTGCCATCTTGACTTTTTTGACACACGCGGACACAATCCCAGTTATTCCTGCAGCTAGGAAATTCATGGCGCGTCTCATCTAAGAGCAAGAAATAGATGCAGGAACTGGAGGCAGGGAAATTCTTTTTAAGCATAGAATTTTAAAAAGCATAATCTGTTGAGGCGCAGGTGTTCTAACGACGCCGCGAGGATGTTAAAAAAAATAATGTTATTTTACTCCGAGGCGTCTGCAATTATGTTCGGCACCAATTTCCTATTGTTTTCACATCCCTGTTTTTTGAAGGAACAGCAAATGCTGCTAATTAATATTGTGTTGTGTTAAGTGTCGAACGGAATGTCCAGGGTAATTCCGCTTTTTTTTGCATATTTGCAGAAAATCCAAGGCAGGCAAAAAAACCACCCCTCTAGGTGGGGATATTAGAAGCCAATGATTTAATTAGGGAATTGGATAAAATGGGGAGGGGGGAGAGAAATTGTGTAAGAAGGCTGTAACTAGAAAAAGAAAAGGCCGTCAGACGGATGAGAGAAAGGGAGACTGGGCTCTCCTCCACTTGCTGCCTTGGGGTGGCTGCTCTCAGCAGCGTCATAGGGTTGCAGCTGGGAGGGCCCCCCCCCAGAGATCATCTAGTTCAACCCAGAGACGATGGACATTTGGCTTCTCCCCTGCGTTCAGGGGTGATACCTGCCTGTTTGCTGGGAGCATCCATCATCCTTTTGAGGGAAAAGAGATTTTGTCAGAGGGGAGAGGAGGAAGAGGAAGAGGAGGAAGAGGAGGAGGAGGAGGAGGAGGAGGAGGAGGAGGAGGAGGAGGAGGAGGAGGAGGAGGAGGAGGTGCGGTTGGGAAAGAATCACAAGAATCAATTGTTTTTGGTGCCTCTTGGGCATCTTTGAAGAAGTATATACATATACATATACATATACATATACATATACATATACATATACATATACATATACATATACATATACATATACATATACATATACATATACATATACATATACATATACATATACATATACATATACATATACATATACATATACATATACATATACATATACATATACATATACATATACATATACATATACATATACATATACATATACATATACATATGGTTCGATTCCCAGTAAGGGTATGGCTAGCTGATGACAGCCTAATAGCTTGAAATAGATCTATACTAGTCTCCCTTTATTTATTTATCAGCACAAACATAACATATATACATGTTGTATTTGTGCTGATAAATAAATAAAGGGAGACTAGTATAGATCTATTTCAAGCTATTTAGCTATTTACACTAAATACATACATATATACATCTTATTTTTCGGAGTATAAGACGCACCCTTTTCCCTCAAAAAAGAGGCTGAAAATCTGGGTGCGCCTTATACATCGAATACACCATTTCTTGCCACCCGAAACCTCATCCCCTTCCCTAAAATGGCCATGCATCCCCTTATGGAGGTTTTCAGAGAGATCCCGGGGGCTGAGGAGGGCAGAAATGACCCCCCCCCCCCGCCCCAGCTTCCAGCAACACTCTATAAGCCTCCATAAGGCTGTGCATGCAATTTTTTTGACAAAAAACAGGCCAATTTTCGCGAAAAGGGCAACTTTTTGCTCATTTTTGCTCCCCACCCAAGCACTCTGCAAGCCCCCCCCCACGCTATTCATGTCTTTTGGGGGGGGAACGGGCCCATTTTTGGGAGGTTTACAGAGGGCAAAAACTTTTTTTTCCTTTTGGAAAGCTCTTTAACTGATTTGATGAGAATCAGATTGATCAAGTGCTGTGCCAGCAGAAACAGAGTCTTAGGTGCTGCAGATTGTCAGCGATTTCCTTCTCCAGCACAAGGATAAATACACCTGGAAAAATCTACCTACCTACCTACTCTCCCTTTCTCTCCCTACCTACCTACTGTATTTCTCTCTCTCTCTACCTCCCTTCCTACCTACTCTCTCTCTCTCTCCCTCCCTACCTATTGTATTTTTCTCCCTCTCTCCTCTTCTATCTACCTACCTACTTTTTTTAATTTGCCTCTTTGAAACCTTGGTGCGTCTTATACTCCGAAAAATGTGGTAAGCACTGTTTCTTAACCGTTGGCAGCTTGAAGAGGGCTGGACTTCAACACCCAGAATTCCCTGGCGCTAACGCACTCCTTTTCATGCACATTCTGGAAGTTGAAGTCTACCTCCTCTTCAAGCAACCAAGGTTGAGAAACACTATGCTAGAGAAATGTTTTTTTCCAGAAAACGGGGTGAGGGGGTTGCGGGCACAATGGACACAATACACACAAACACACAAACACACACCTACACCTCTGAATAGGTGGCTCAGTGGCTAAGACACTGAGCTTGTCAATCAGAAAGGTCAGCAGTTCTGTGGTTCGAATTCCTAGGACAAGATCTCCTGGGTGAGCAGGGGGTTGGACTAGATGACCTCCAAGGTCCCTTCCAGCTCTGTTATTGTTTACACCTCCCTGTTTTCAAACTTTCCTAGCCAGAGTTTGCCAGGAAGGGTTGAAACCCACTCCCCACGCCATCTTCTTCAGGGGAGGGGTACACCAACCCTTCGGCCTGATTTCCTATCATCTGCAGGCTGTAGGCTTTTGTTCGGGAGGGGGGGGGCGAGATGTATGCAGATGATGAAAGGCCTGGAAGCTAAAACATAGGAAGACAGGTTGCAAGATTTGGGTCTGACTAGTGGGGGACAGGATAGCAGTCTTCCAATATCTCAGGGGTTGCCCCAAAGAAGAGGGAGTCAGTCTATTCTCCAAGGCACCCGAGGGCAGGACAAGAAGCAATGGGTGGAAACTAACCAAGGAGAGAAGCAACCTAGAACGAAGGAGAACCTTCCTGACAATGAGGACAATTAACCAGTGGAACTGCTTGCCACCGGAAAAGGTGTGGGTGTTCCATCACTGGTGAAGAAGAGATTGGACAGCGACAGCCACTTGTCTGAAACCGTATAGGGTCTCCTACTTGAGCAGGGGGTTGGTCTAGAAGACCTCCAAGGTCCCTTCCAACTCTGTCATTCTCTTCTGCTCCTGCAGCCCCAGACCCTGGAAGAGGTGTGTGTGTGTGTGTGTTTTCCCCATCGGTCTGGGATTTCCAGGCAAAAGATTTCTACAGAGAGAGGGGGGGGGGGCAAATTATCTTGTAAAACCAGCCTGGAGTCGCGGGGGGGGGGGCGGCCTCATTAAGCCCCCTGTGCTGTATTTTCCACTGCGCCCTGTTAAGATGGATTAAAGGAAAGCGATAACTGTCTGAGATTTCTCCGGCTCCAGGGGACAAAGACGTATTAAGGGTATTAGCCTTTCTGTCAAGCTGGATGCTAATTCGCTTCTTGGACTGATCCAGGGACTCTGGGGGAGGCTGCCACTCCTGGGTCCAGCCGGGGGGACCCCGGCCTCCCACCCCCACTCCCAGGATGACGGACGTGGGTCACCAGGGAGACGGGGTGCTTGGCTCAGCCTGGTGGCGCTTGGCTGGGTTGTGCAAACGATGCCCCTGGCTTTGTCGTGGCTCTTAAGCCAACCTAGAATGAAGACATAATTTCCTGACAGTGAGAATAATTAAGCAGCCTCGTCTCCAGAGGTTGTGGGAGGCTTTAAGAAGAGGTTGGACGGCCACAGTCATGGCAAACCTATGGCAGGCGTGCCCAGAGTGGCACACGGAGCAGTGTCACCTGGCACGCCCATTCCTCTTCCGGGGTTCTGGCGCACATGCGCATGCGATGGTCGGCTGCCCTTTGTGGGTGCGGCAGTGCCAGAAACTGGGAGAGCTGGTTCTTGCGTTTTCCGACGTGAGCACATGTGCCAGCCACCTGATCGGTGTGTGCGCGTGCGTGGCAGAAACCAGAACTTTATTTTCCAGCACACTCATGTGCTCCCTGGGCAGCTCCTCTTCCTGGTTGTGGCCCAGACGAGTGTGCATGCGCGAAGCACTCCGTTTTAGAGCCAAGGTGGCGCAGTGGTTAAATGCAGCACTGCAGGCTACTGCTAGATCAGCAGTTCAGCGGTTCAAATCTCACCGGCTCAGGGTTGACTCAGCCTTCCATCCTTCCGAGGTGGGTGAAATGAGGACCCGGACTGTGGGGGCCATAGGCTGACTCTGTAAACCGCTTAGAGAGGGCTGAAAGCCCTATGAAGCGGTATATAAGTCTAACTGCTATTGCTATTGCTATTGCTATTGCTATTTTAGCACTCGGTGCCGAAAAGGTTTGCCATCACGGCCCTCTCCCCTCTACTGAGCCGAGGTGCCGCAATGGTTAAAGTGCAGCACTGCAGGCCACTTCAGCTGACTGCAGTTCTGCAGTTCAGCGGTTCTAATCTCACCGGCTCAAGGTTGACTCAGCCTTCCATCCTTCCGAGGTGGGTGAAATGATGACCCAGATTGTTGTGGGCAACATGCTGACTCTGTAAACCGCTTAGAGAGGGCTGAAAGCCCTAGGAAGCGGTATATAAGTCTAACTGCTATTGCTACTGCCCAGTCTCTTCTTAAAAGCCTCCAGGGATGGAGCAGCCACAGCTTCTGGAGCTAAGCCTTCCCATTGATTGATTGATTGATTGATTGATTGATTGATTGATTGACAGAATAACAGCGTTGGAAGGGACCTTGGAGGTCTTCTAGTCCAACCCCCTGCTCAAGCAGGAGACCCTACGCCGTTTCAGACAAATGAACAGATGGACAAATACAGCTAGTCCTCGTCTTACGACCACAATTCATTCCAGCATTTCCGTTGCTGAGCGAGACGGTCGTTCGTTGAATTTTTTTTCCATTTTACAACCTCTCTTGCCAACGTTGTGAAGCGAGTCACAGAGTTGTTAAGTCACCCGCACGGTTGTTAAGTGGATCTGGCTTCCCCCGTTGACTTTGCTGGTCAGAAGGTTCTCCAAAGGGATTGGGGTGGTGATGGTGTCACGTGACCTCCAGGATACTGAGACCATCATAAATATGAGTCAGTTGCCCAGCCTCTGAATTTTGATCACGTGACCACGGGGGGACACTGCAACGGTGTGAAAGACGACACTTTTCTCAATGCTGTTGTAACTTTGAACGGCCGCTAAAAGGAATCGTTGTAAGCGGAGGACCTGGTTGTAAGAATCCCATCGCGTAACAGGGCAGGGGGTCAGTTTGGATGGCCTGAATCACAAGCACCCACTGAGGGTGTGGGTGAGGGGTGAAAAATTGGCAAAAGGGCAGAATGTTGACCACAATTCCTGTATCTAATCAGTCGCCTGCGCTGTTTCTACAGGAGGGATTCCTAAATGCCTCCCCCTCCCACTATTACGTGGCTGCCTTCAGACAACCCCTTCCAACCCGTGTCGTTGGTGGCATCACTTCCTGGAGCCAAGCCAATAATGAAACTGCTCTGAAATCAACCAAAGGAGCCGATTTTTGCACCACTCCGGAGTCATGAAAAATGAGCATTGACCAGATTGAGTTGGTTGTGCGAATTTAACTCCATTAACTCAGGCAGGAAAATTGGGCGGCACATTGAGTTCCCCGTTAAGCTGATTTACCGCTCACGCCTACGAACAAGAATCTAGTTGACTAATGGTCAGCAATAACTGGCGCTAAATAAAATTCAAGAGGAATTAGAGTAAGACCGTTTGTGGGAATGCAGGGACTCCAGGCTAATGACTTGCTTAACTCCACCCGCTCTCTCTGCCTGCTCCTCTCCTGCATTCATTGTGTGAAACCTGACTTGTCTTTGG